>NC_073338.2:11040000-11195000 GCF_027580225.2 Misgurnus anguillicaudatus | reverse complement strand
TTACATTTTTACGTTTAAGCAACATGAATTAATAATTCATTTCAACTTTCTTGACTAGTGAGGATTCTTGACTATAAATTATAAATATAAAGTTGAATTAACTTAAGGTATTACTTTATTATAGCAAAATTGTAAATTCATGTTGATTAAACTTAAAAATTAGGTGCAACAAGGAGTTTTTAAAGCATACTGCAGCAGAAAAGCCAATTTGAAAGATTGAGGCCCGCCCATTTCGGATATTTGGGTATCAAAATTATTTTCGACCTTCCCATGGGTAAACATATCTGTTTAAACTTTCTTGCAAGCCACTTTTTTGTGCTATTTATGTAACATCATCGATTTTATACTTGCCTAAATAGCCCCTACACAACATTTAAAAGCACAAACTGCATTAGTCAGTTAAATGTTTGTTATCGAACACCTTCCTGTCTAATTCTCTTGGGTTTATGGCTAAAATAGGTTGTAAAGTGGACCAGACTTTGTGCCAATGACAGGTTTCTTTTAGCATTGACTTTGCATGCTAGCCAGAGTTCAGTTAAAGGAATAGTCTACTCATTTTCAATATTAAAATATGTTATTACCTTAACTAAGAATTGTTGATACATCCCTCTATCATCTGTGTGCGTGCACGTATGCGCTGGAGCGCGCTGCGACGCTTCGATAGCATTTAGCTTAGCCCCATTCATTCAATGGTACCATTCAGAGATAAAGTTAGAAGTGATCAAACACATCAACGTTTTTCCTATTTAAGACGAGTAGTTATACAAGCAAGTTTGGTGGTACAAAATAAAACGTAGCGCTTTTGTAAGTGGATTTAAAAGAGGAACTATATTTTATGGCGTGGTAGCACTTTTGGGAGTACTTCGACTCGCCTGAAAAGTCCGCTCCCCTTCTCACTCTCATAATGTTACTGCGCCGAGTCGAGGTGCTCCCAGAGGTGTTGTTGCGCCATGGAATGTAGTTCCTCTTTTGAATCCGCTTGGAGAAGCGCTACGTTTTGTTTTGTACCACCAAACTTGCTTGTATAACTACTCGTCTTAAATAGGAAAAACGTTGATGTGTTTGGTCACTTCTAACTTTATCTCTAAATGGTACCATTGAATGAATGGGGCTAAGCTAAATGCTATCGAAGCGTCGCAGCGCGCTCCAGCGCTTACGTGCATGCACACAGATGATAGAGGGATGTATCAACAATTCTTAGTTAAGGTAATAACATAGTTTAATATTGAAAATGAGTAGACTATTCCTTTAAAGATGTTGCCTGAAAGATGGACCAAAATCTTGGAATAGCATGGATCTGCTTTTATTTCCCAGAATTCTTTGTGCAATCAGCTCCTCTCACTATACCCATGACAAAACAATGTGTTTTTAGTCTTACGCTCATTCTTTCTCAGGTGAACATGAGGGCATATCACTGCCTGGAATAGGAGCCTGATAATACAGTCATCTTTTTTGGAGGACACGAGGGTTATTTTTGACATAGCCTACACTTTACTCAGCAGACTCAGTGTCTAAACCGGTTCATTTTTTGTGTGTAATGAGGCGAGAGGTGAAATCAGGATAGATCTCAAAGCCGTGAAATAAACTGCTGGCTATTTTTAAAAAATATATCAGAGAGTGTTTTCAGAGATCGTCTTCATTATAGAAGTGTTGAAAATGTTGTACTTTGAAACATGATGTGCACACAAAATCCACCCTGACCAAAATGCTTTAATGCTTTACTGCGTACTATTAGAGTACTTGCTTACAAAACACAATAATAAATGCATTCTCTCAAATTTTATAGTTCAATTTTTAACTGCAAATGTTATGTCCATCACTCTGAAATTGCTTAGTTGATTTATTGTAGCAAAAGTGTTTGATCTTTTACTCAGGATCTGGTAAAATCTTTGCATGCCATTCATGTCTCAGTTTCAAGCAACTGAGTCTAATTCAATTCAGTTTATAACATAAGTGACTGTAAATATTTGAATATTAGGAATATTTGACCATGACTAACTTATTACTGACTCGATTCCACATTTAAAGCACGTTATAATTTCATAAGTTGTGCAAATAAGGGCAAATCTTGCACATCTAAAGATGCATATTTAAAGTGACACCTTTTAAAAAAAAAAATGCTCATTTTCCAGCTCCCCTAGAGTTAAACATTTGATTTTTACTGTTTTGGAATCCATTCAGCTGATCTCCGGGTCTGGCGCTAGCACTTTTAGCATAGCTTAGCATAATCCATTGAATCTGATTAGATCATTAGCATCGCGCTCAAAAATAACCAAACAGTTTCGATATTTTTCCTATTTAAAACTTGACTCTATGATATTACGCAGCACCCGAAAATAGTCCCGTTGGTAACTTTCAATAGCAGGGGACTATTTTCGGCTGCTGCGTAATATCATTGCGCCTCGTGCAGCCATGTTGCGGCAGCGGAGTCCTTGATTATTGCGCCAGAATGAGATTATAGTTTCTAGCCATATCTGCCTAGAAAATCACAACTTTTAATTTTCTGTCAGTCTTAGTACATGATGTAACTACAGAAGAGTCAAGTTTTAAATAGGAAAAATATTGAACCTCTTTGGTTATTTTTGAGCGCAATGCTTATGGTCTAATCAGATTCAATGGATTATGCTAAGCTATGCTAAAAGTGCTAGCGCCAGACCCGGAGATCAGCTGAATGGATTCCAAAACAGTAAAAATCAAATGTTTCACTCTAAGGGAGTTGGAAAATGAGCATATTTTTAAAAAAGTGGAGCGTCCCTTTAGCAATAATCTATTTTCTGGAAGAAGTCACATGAGAAGCATAGTGTGCATACAGCATCAATGCTCACTGAAACCAAAGACATGTGTGTTTCTCTTGCGGATGAGAGAAATAAACTCTGCTGAACCATGAAAGAGACATAAACCCACTGCTGCACTTTACAACCAATTGCTAATACATCCCTTGACTTCACTTAACAACCTGAGACAAAAAGGGGCAGCTAAGCTTTATTTCTGTTTGATCTCCAACATTGTATCCTGAAATTGCATTTTCAAGTAGTTTTTTCCAAAGTAGTTCTAAAATCACCATGATAAACCTTTTCCTGACCCTATGCTACTGTGATCGACAAATAATGCATCTCTTCATAGTTTTACTGCTCTGCCTGGAGTCCAGTATGTTGTGTAATAAACTATTTGAAAACTATATGCAAAATAGTACACTCTTAGAAAAGGTACAAAACCTGTCGTTGGAACGGTCCCCTTTACAATCCACACCTTTGTACCTAAAGAGTGCATATTAGTATCTTTAAGGTACCAAATGTGTACATATTTGTACTATGGCTCTTTGATCAGTAGGAAGGCCTTATCAATCTTAAATCACTGTCGTTAATAACACGCATTTAAAAAGCAGCATTTGTCAAACATAATCATTATAAATATTCTTTATTATCATGAAGAACAGCAATATATGTAAATGTGCTTTTTCTGAAGATGCATGTACTTCTTCTGCGGCACATGTTGAGTTTCTGCACGAGAGCACCCTCTGGCTTTTGGATGAAGCGGCATTTCAACATAAGTCATTGAGAAGCATAGCAAATTGCACAATTTATCGTTACACCCCAAATTAGGACCTTCCAACATTAATCAATATCAGTGGCGGCTGGTGACTTCTCTTCAGAGGGGCGCGAATTCAAAATATGTGTTTGTTGCGTCATGTGAACAACGTGCATCACCTATTATTCGATTGTAAGTGTGTATTAGTACATGTTAACGATATGCAAAAGGTACAAACTCCAAAGTTATGAGAGTTTGTTTGTGTTATCGTCTCCAACGTAAATCTCTTTTCTTGGACTACAACAAACACACAGATTGTAGACAATATTTTACTTCCTAGGATTGGTGATGTAGACAAGACCGACATTATCATAATTCATCCCGCTTGGACCCCAGCCTGTAAGTTAACTCCTGTTAGCATTGCATTGTGAACGAATCTTTTAAACATGGTAAAGAGCGTCACATTTCTGGCTGACATCAGAGGTATTCAGACCAATCACAACGTACAGATTAGTTGGACAATCAGGAACACAGCACTTTTCAAATCTGTGCGTTTCAGGAAGAAAGTGAAATCTGGAGCTACAAAAATTTACAGTATGTGGAAAATAATGTGGGTTTTTACAATAAACCATGCAAACACATTGCTTTATACCAAACAGTGTTGGGGGTAACGCATTACAAGTAACGTGCATTACTTTTTAAATGCACACATTAATATTTGAGTTACTTTTTTAAAAAAGTTATGAAAATTACTTTTTTTGTTTAATTAATTTGATTAAAAAATGATGTACTGAATTAAACTAAACGTAGTCACATTATGCACTCTATGCGTACACGCCACTGATCTATATAAATGACTGGATTGCGCATGACGTCACAACTGTGAAGCCACCGCGCCGCCATGTTGGTATACCCAAACATTCCATTAAATCAATGGACGCGATCAGATTTTAATGATAAAACATCACTTTACTAGTCTTCGTTTTTATATCTGAAGTTACCCTGTACATTATTACAACACAAACGTCCTAAGCATGTACATAGTTATTTACTGAAAGTTGTACATTTTAGTTTTTAATCAGTTATTATACATTCATCTTCATACTAGTATCAGATCAGCAGACAGACCGCAACATATTTAGTATTAATGACAAACGTGCTCATTCTGAAATCTAAATAAATAATCATACTTTGTACCGTATGTGCATGCAATAATTTGCTGGTTTTATGTTATCTAAACTTACAAGTTACCTAAACTTATTTAGAGAAATAACGCTGACCGTGTAGCTGAATGTCAAAAAAAACCTTTATTTATACACGTGTCATTAACAGAACGCAACAGACACACTCACCTTAACGTTTTTTTATAAATCCATTATCCTGCCCGATTAAAACATAAACATTGCAAATAACACCAGAATTAACTGTTAATTTACATTCACATATCCTAAAAATAATCTTCCGTGACTGATACGCTGTAAAGTGGGTGAATTTAAAACATGATTTTGAATGGAAGTCAATGACGCTCTCTGCCGGTTGGGTATACCAAGATGGCAGCTCGAACTCTGCGCTGGCTTCACCTCACGCTGTTACATAAGCTTTCTATGCGCAATGCAGTCTTTTATATAGATCAGTGGTACACACCTGTGTGGAAACAGTTTGAGTCAGAAACTGAGATGGCAGGCCAGAGCTCGACATTTTCGTGTTGAAATGTCCAATTTCTGAATGCAGAACTTTTCAGTCACGAAGAAATCAAGCCTCAGCCAAAAAAAAGAAACGGAAAAGTAACTAAAAAGTAACTTAAGCATTACTTTCCATGAAAAGTAACTAAGTAACACAATTAGTTACTTTTTGGGAGTAACTTAATATTGTAATGCATTACTTTTAAAAGTAACTTCCCCAACACTGATACCAAATACAAAAATAATGTTTTTCAGAGAAAAAGGACCTAAGGACCATTTACCATATGGATATCAATAACTATAAATTTAAAGTTCTGAAAATCCTTTAAATTCAAGAGAATAGTGAAGTTCACACCACAGCTATAACAGTAAAGACATAGAGGATCGATACTGTTGGGATCACTTTCAGTGTTTTATCCATATGAGCAACAATAAAACATACTGCCAAATAATCTCTGGCTTTTGCTGTTGACCTCTTTTACGGGGATGGTTTGAAACTGATACTGACACTGGAAGTGCATAAATTAAATTTGCCTTCAAAAGACTACAGCTCAGAGTGACAGCGTTTCTCATCCAACTTAAAAACTGTGTGAGATTAGAATGAACCTAACACATCAGAGTCACCGGTGTAGTGGGCAGTGCTCCCACACGTAACGCAGATGCACTCCGTGACCCGAGTTTGAGTCACGGCTCGGTATCCTTTTGCCGATCCCGTTCTCCTCTCTCCAGTGTCTCCACTAAAATGTGTTTGCTGACATTTGCATCGATCTCAAAAGGGTTGAGTTGCTGGAAAGCATGTCAGAGAAAGGAAACCTTGTCATAACAGGAGCAGCACATCCGCTCACAGCAGGATATAATCGCTCGCGTCTGTATGTGAAACCCATCTGCCGCGTGGTGACTCAATGAAATCTTTTCCACTGTTTTATTCCTGTAGCGTTCTCTATCTAATGAACGAATTAACTGATTTAAGGTCGCTTTTTTGTTTTGCCTTTGCACTTTTTGAGTACACAGATTCTTACAGATGAAGTGCACCTCAATGATACAAAATGGAAAACATCATACTGGTGTAAATGAGAAGCTTCTAGGCTCAGGTCTGCATAACTTCTCTGGAGAGATAAACTGGGTTATAGGGAGTGACCGCAACCAAAGCAGATTTTTTAGGACCTTTTAGCAAGGCACTGCTCCACTTTCAAAGCTTTTTGAACTTAGAGTTTTAACATTTACTGTCTGCGTAACAGTTAGTTTCAGTCCTTGGAGAACCAGGATGGCGGAGTGCTTCTCCAAGCGCCCTTACATGTGTCCTGGTGGAGTCCCACTACTAGCAGTTGTGTTTGCTACCAACTGGGATGGGCAAGGCCCTGTCCAAAATGGTGGGCTCGCTTTGTCTACTAGTCTGTAGGGTGTACCGTCTATAATCTTTACGCTCCGAAGTGTGCTCATCAGCACCCCCTTTGGACCCTTGATGCGGTCTTCGCCGAAGCCTGCACTGCTGCAGCCTTGACACACTTTACCATCCCAGAAGTGGGGACTCCACCAGTCCGGAGTGTGCCATTTGGGATAGGGCCTTAAATGCAGAGGTCACATTTCAAGTATAAGCTACCATACTTGACAATCATGCCACCTTCACTTGTTTCTGATTGGTCAGTATGACTGCTGCACCCAACGATTCTGTGTATAGCTACATATAAGTTACATGCAACAAAATAATTTGTTTATAATCGGATTGAAAAGCCTTCATGTAAACACCTGAAAGGGATAGTTTCCCCAAAAATGAAAATAATGTCATTAATGACTCACCCTCATGTCGTTCCAAACTCGTAAGACCTCCATTCATCTTTTGAACACAGTTTAAGATGTTTTAACGTTAGATTTAGTCCAAGAGCTTGTTGACCCTTCATTGAAAATCTACATACGGTATACTGTCCATTAGGGGTGGCACGGTTCACAAAACCCTCGGTTCGGTTAGTATCACGGTTCTATGGTCACGGTTCTCGGTTCAGTACGGTTCTTGTTGTTATTTTTTTTAACACTCCAGAAATGTATTATCTTATTAATGTATTAATTATCCATAATTTAGGATACAGTATTAAAAAAAGTTATATCATGTAATCATGCACAAACTGAATTTGACTTTAAGCACATTATTGGGAACATCTCTGAGGAAAGCCAGGTGAGATTTTGACACAGCGAGAGGGAAGACATTGATGATTTCAACATGCTTTTCATTTATTTGGCAAAAAAGAGAATGTGAATTGCCATCTACATGAACTTTGTGTGCATTTTTAGCACACAAAGATAACTTGCATTTATCAAAATGCCAACTTCAGTGTAGCTTTAAGATTTATCACTGAGAGGCTGCTTAAATACTGCAGAGAGTATTATGTGGACGAGAGAGAAACATAACGTTTACACCTGTTATATTTAAATCCGTCTCTTTTGTCCACTTTTGACCATTTCTGTCCTGATTACTTTAAGGGGCAGTTTATGAAATAAGATCACGCAACTTTCACACGCTAGCAAAATGAAACTACGCGGAAATCAGCCGCTTTCGTTTTATCAACGAAAGGCTAAAAATAGCGCTGAATACGAAAAGATGTAAAACAGTGTTCATTTCCTCAGATTAGATAAATGGTCGGAGAGAAGGCTGTCGCGTGTGGCTGTATCTATTGTTTTATTTCCGCTGTCATCATAGGTAACATGAAATAAAAAATGTTTCCACACACCAAACTTATACGACGCTGGCGCATCCTCCAACTGCGGGCAGACTTCTTTTTCTCTCCCTCTTGCCATTTCTACATGTAACTTGACCGGCAGCACTCACTCTCCACCCCAGTCACCGCTTCTTTCGCGCTATTCGCGAAAGGGGAACACGCTATCTGAGGTCACATACAGGGCACGAGGCTACATACATTGCGCATGCCATGAACCGTTGAACCGTACGACACACACGCGCTCCAAACCGAGACAAGCGAACCGAACGGTTCGAATTTTTTTCATGAACCGTGCCACCCCTACTGTCCATGTCCGAAAGGTAATAAAAACATTATCAAAGTAGTCCCTGTGACATCAGTGGGTCAGTTAGAATGTGTTGAAGCATCGAAAATACATTTTGGTCCAAAAATAACAAAAATTACGACTTTATTCAGCATTGTTTTCACTTCCGTGTCTGTTGTGAGGCGCATGCACAAAACTAAAGTCGTACGACGCGACTGACGTGTTATCTGGTGCGCCCCCCAGCTGTTTTTTTTGTGTGCCCGGGCTTCGTTTACAGTCTGAGGGAGACGCACGCTGTAAGTTAAAAAAAAAAAACTTCGCAAACATGTCTGAGGATAACACGTCAGTCACATCACTGCAGCCACATGACTTTAGTCTTGTGCATGCGCTTCACAACAGACGCGAAGACAATGCTGAATAAAGTAGTAATTTTTGTTATTTTTGGACCAGAATGTATTTTGGATGCTTCAACACATTCTAACTGACCCACTGATGTCACATGGACTACTTTGATAATGTTTTTATTACCTTTTTGGACATGGACAGTATACCGTACGTATATTTTCAATGTAGGGTCAACAAGCTCTCGTACTAAATCTAAAACATCTTAAACTGTGTTCTGAAGATGAACGGAGGTCTTACAAGTTTGTAATGACGAGTGAGTCATAAATGACATTATTTTCATTTTTGGGTGAACTATCCCTTTAATCAATACGAATGAGGTAAATCATATTGAAAGGGGTGGTGTAGTCTGATCTATGATCCGATCATGAGGAGCAAAGTACGCATGTAATTGTGTGAATTGTTATATTTTTTCAATCAGATACAAAAATATCTTATACTGTATTTAACTCTTATTTATGAATCACATTATTCTCGTCATAGAAACTTGCAAAAACAAGGCAATACCAACGCAGATTTTTAAGTTAGCGTTAATTGGTGCACGCGCTGTTGTACATTCACAGCGTTCATGTGTACTGTCATAACATTACTTAAATCAATAAAACAGAATCGTGCCTTTTGAAAAGTGTGTTTTGTTTGCCTATATCTGAAAACCTCTTAAGAACAACTTTCTCCAACTCAACTTTGTACATTTATCCAGAGATAAAGCGTGAACTCAACAAGAGATGCTGTGCGCTGCGTTGCCAAGTCCTCTGCTTTTTTGTGTTCAGATTTGTGCTACTTTTAAACAGATTTCGCAAGTTGATTTTTTCTGCAAGTTAAAGATGAAAGGATTTCGTTAATTAGTTATTGGTATTTTTGTTGTGAATAGTCATTGGGATGCTTTTGGGTTAGTTCTGAATGCCCATTGGGATGGTTTTGATGCGTGAATCTGGCAACCCTGCGCAGACGTTTGGTTCGGATTATATAGAACGTATACGTAAATGAACATTTTAATCAGATTGCAATATAGGTTGCATGTAAACGGTACTGTCATAAACTGCAATCAGCTTGTATTCAGTCGGATTGACAAAATGTTGTTAATGTAAACATGCAAAATAGTTGGTCAGGGACCATTTTTCCAGCAGAAGGAAGGCTTTTAGTCATTATACTTCAGTTGCGATGTATATATTTTTGCTTTAATATTTGTATTGTGTGCGCTAACTGTTTTATAAAAGCAATAACATACTCAAGGCTAGTGCTGTAAAGTGAAAAAGTCATGGCAGAAGGGTTTGCATCGACTTTGCTTCATGTCATACCTAGCAACGCCTTCACCGTCACCTGTGATTTGCAGTCAAAACGTATGTATCATGAACAACCAATATATTGAACCACACGTTTTTGGTAGACAACATATAAGGAATTCTGTGAATTAAAAGACACAAACAGGGATCTGTTTTGGAATTTTGTCTTATTTGCTCTTCTGATTTGTATGTGTTTGTTGGACCCGTTTCAATCGCCCGCTTTGTGTCTTGTTTATTTCTCCAGAGAGGTGTGATGAGGTGTTGGCCACACCGCTTCCCTACAGCGCCTTCACCAGCTCTTCTGTGCTGGGGGCTGATTTTGGCGCTGGCTATGCCAAACTTAACAGGAGAGTAGGTGAGTATGGACTTTTTAGATATGTTATGGATGTCTATACTATAAATGTTTGCTGCCTTGCTCTTATACGATTTTGCTATTTAGCATGTTTAATCATATCTGCAATGTACTATATACTATCATGGTGTTGTTGACATTTAGAGAGTAATGTACTGTAGGATGCACTTTACGGAGTCGAGAGCATGGATCAGGATTTGCTTACTTTGCACTCTCTAGTCTTTATAGATCATAATGAGTATAATGTACATGTTGGCCATGGTTAAGGAAATATAAGCTAATGCAGCGTTTTAGAGCATTGCTGTCTAAAGCCTAAAGACTAAAAGCATCATAAGTTCCGCTTGGCACCATCATGTGTTGTTTTGACTCGTACTTTATCTCTTAAAGGCAATGGAGGGTGGTCACCGCGAGACACTGACAAGCATCAGTGGCTACAGGTGGATCTCAAAGCCAGGAGGCAGATCACCGCCATAGCGACGCAGGGCAGATACAGCAGCCCTGATTGGACGAAACATTACAGGATACTTTACAGTGACACAGGAAGTAATTGGAAACCTTATCAGCAGGATGGCAACATATGGGTGAGTTACAGGGAACGCCGGGTGATTTATTGCTCCTCAGCGAATAAATGTTGTTTTTAGACGAACAGCTTCTGCTCTGTTAGAAGAACTGTCCCACATAAGTTCGGCCAGAAGTGAAACTTTTCCTTAACCCTCTATGGTGCGTATTATGATATTAATTATTTGTGATGATTTTACTGCTTTTAAATTGGACACTATAACAATATCAATAAACATATTTGTTACATTTAAATTTATTTAAAAGATTAAGCACTTTGCACCTAAAGAGTTCATATCAGTACCTCAAAAGTAGCAAATGTATACATACAGTGAGTAAAATAAGTATTTGAACACCCTGATGTTTTGCAAGTTCTCCCACTTAGAAATCATGGAGGGGTCTGAAATTGTCATCGTAGGTGCATGTCCACTGTGAGAGACATAATCTAAAAAAAATCCAGAAATCACAATATATGATTTTTTTTAACTATTTATTTGTATGATACAACTGCAAATAAGTATTTGAACACCTGTCTCTCAGCTAGAATTCTGACCCTCAAAGACCTGCTAGTCTGCCTTTAAAATGTCCACCTCCACTCCATTTATTATCCTAAATTAGATGCACCCGTTTGAGGTCGTTAGCTGCATAAAGACACCTGTCCACCCCATACAATCAGTAAGAATCCAACTACTAACATGGCCAAGACCAAAGAGCTGTCCAAAGACACTAGAGACAAAATTGTACACCTCCACAAGACTGAAAAGGGCTACGGGGAAATTGCCAAGCAGCTTGGTGAAAAAGGTCCACTGTTGGAGCATTCATTAGAAAATGGAAGAAGCTAAACATGACTGTCAATCACTCTCGGACTGGGGCTTCATTCAAGATCTCACCTCGTGGGGTCTCAATGATCCTAAAAAAGGTGAGAAATCAGCCCAGAACTACACGGGAGGAGCTGGTCAATGACCTGAAAAGAGCTGGAACCACCGTTTCTAAGGTTATTGTTGGTAATACACTAAAACGTCATGGTTTGAAATCATGCATGGGACGAAAGGTTCCCCTGCTTAAACCAGCACATGTCCAGGCCCATCTTAAATTTGCCAATGACCATTTGGATGATCCAGAGGAGTCATGGGAGAAAGTCATGTGGTCAGATGAGACCAAAATAGAACTTTTTGGTCATAATTCCACTAAAAGTGTTTGGAGGAAGAAGAATGATGAGTACCATCTCAAGAACACCATCCCTACTGTGAAGCATGGGGGTGGCAGCATCATTCTGTGAGGGTGTTTTTCTGCACATGGGACCAGGCAACTGCACCGGGGCCATGTATTGCAAGATTTTGGGTAACCTCATTCCCTCGGTTAAAGCATTGAAGATGGGTCGAGGCTGCGTCTTCCAACATGACAATGACCCGAAGCACACAGCCAGGATAAGCAAGGAGTGGCTCTGTAAGAAGCATATCGAGGTTCTGGCGTGTCCTAGCCAGTCTCCAGACCTAAACCCAATAGAGAATCTTTGGATGGAGCTCAAACTCCGTGTTTCTCAGCGACAGGCCAGAAACCTGACTGATCTAGAGAAGATCTGTGGGGAGGAGTGGGACAAAATCCCTCATGCAGTGTGTGTAACCTGGTGAAAAACTACAGGAAACATTTGACCTCTGTAATTGTAAACAAAGGCTACTGTACCAAATATTAACATTGACTTTCTCAGGTGTTCAAATACTTATTTGCAGCTGCATCACACAAACAAATAGCTAAACAATCATACATTGCGATTTCTGGATTTTTTAGTATGTCTCTCACAGTGGACATGCACCCACGATGACAACTTCAGACCCCTCCATGATTTCTAAGTGGTAGAACTTGCAGAATAGCAGGGTGTTCAAATACTTATTTTATAATATATACTTTTTAAAAGGGCACCGCCCCAGTAACAGCCAGGGGCCATTTATTAACCTTTTTTTGTGTACAGACTTAGGTTTCTTTGGTAAGTTTGAAACACTACTGAGATTTTCTTTCCTAAAAGCTCTTTATATGCATGAATTTGTGTTGGCTTTGTATCTGATTGTATTTTCCATTTTAAATGGAAAATTTATGCATATATCATTCTTAAATGCTAATGAGGATTTATGTTGATTTCTAATGAAAGTGAAGTGTTATAAATTATACACAAGATTCACACAATGAATCACTGAAACGCTAAATAACAGTGAACAGATGAGGCCCGAATTTACATGCAGAGTCAATTCTCATGGTAATATCTGCCAAGATTCTGTCATATTGATCTGTGTAGTCTCTCACATCCGGCATGAAGTGTTTTTCTTCCTCTAGACGTTTTCAGGTAACTGGAACTCAGAGCGGGTCGTGCGTCATGAACTTCAGCATCCTTTCGTGACTCGATACGTGCGGTTCCTCCCGCTGGACTGGAATGAGGAGGGCAGAATTGGGCTCAGGGTGGAGCTCTATGGTTGCTCTTACTGTAAGTGTCGGTTGTGGGCTTGACTTATGGTTAATATAATGCTGGATGCATCTATCACACATTTTAAAGATGTCATATCATAACTGTCAATAATTGTCAAACGTCAATAGACTCCAACATTATGATGTCAAATGAATGGTCAATGTTTGTTGTCAGCACATATTATAATATTTTCACTTTAAATTTGTTTAATTCCAGCCTCAGGTCATTCATAAACACCTGTTTGTTGAGCCTGATAAAAAAAATGCTCATTTACAAGAAAACATGTCAGATGCACTTAGAGGGTTTTGCTTCATATCCTCATATACCTGTGTTTGTGACTGACCGTATCCCTGATATCCCTGCATTCAGATGCGGATGTGATCAGCTTTGATGGACAGGGAGTGATTTCTTATCGATTCCGACAGAAGAAGCTGAAGATCACGAAGGATGTGATTTCACTGAAGTTTAAGACCACTAAAGGAGACGGCATTCTGCTGCATGGAGAGGGGCAACAGGGGGATTACATCACACTCGAGCTGCGCAGAGCCAAACTACTGCTGCACATCAACCTGGGTAAAATATTGAACTTAAGGGTGACTTTAAATTTACCCAGAGAATATTTGTGGTGCTTGCTAAAAGGACGTGTCAATTTCAAACTCATCCAGCAATATTTAATGCAACCTGTGTTATTAATAAGGTCATAAGATCAAAGCAATAATATTAAAGGTCACATATTATGCTAATTTTTACAAGATGTAATTTAGGTCTCAGGTGTGTCTAGAATGTGTCTGTGAAGTTTCAGCTCAAAATACCCCACATATCATTTATTATAGCATGTCCACAATGCCCCTGTTTCGGTGGGAGCAAAAATGCGCTGTTTTCATGTCTGTACCTTTAAATGCAAATGAGCTACAGCTTTCGGTAAAAAAATTATCTGATCCCACATTTAGTAAAGCTTTTTGGTTTTAAATGAACCAGTCAGTCAGTGGCAGTGGGCGGAGCTTTATCAGTGTGATATCACATTAACAAGAGAATCAAAACAGCATGTCTATTGAGCCTGTTTTGGTTTAATGGGGATTAAAAAATAAGGAGTGAGGTGAATTTTTTTCATCATAGGGTGTTTGCGTTCACACACTGCCAACACACATTTATGGCCAAACACCTTTTAAAAGTGGATTTTGCATAATGCTGGGCCTATACAGCTTGTACACACCATAGACTGTAAAAAAGATGGACGACGCCAGTTTGCTCTCTTCCGTTGATGAAAAGTAAAGCCGCCAGTGTCCCGATACGGCGCTGACATCTTAAGTCTTGAGTCTGTGCAGTAGCGATTTCGAGACCAGTCCTGCGCATTAGTGAGCAGGAAGTAAAGCCGCGAAATCAAGGCCCTGCCATCGCATATCACAGCTGTCAATCATGACGTCACACCACTGTTTTTATAGCGTTAATAACTAACTAAAAACAAACTTATTTTAAAAACAAACACTTGAATGTACATCAGCGTGATAAAAACTACAGTAAATGAAAGAAACCAGCTTCGAAAAAAGATAATTAAAGTGTATTTAAATTGTTTAGTTGGTCTCAAGTCCCATTGAATAACATGGGGAGGTGGGGTTTATGACCTATACTAGGACCAGTCACTGGGGGGTGATCGAGACGTTTTGGCTTCACTTTTCTGCGCTTTTGCGGCACGCTTGATATAAACATATAAATATATTAAATGAAAAAACAGACCCTCTGCTTTCAAACAAACAATAAACAAAACAAAACGGGAAAAAACTTTCATCCTATCTATATTTTGTTCTCTGTTTGTAAACTCTTAAATGTAAGTATTTTTATTCAAAAATAAAAAATTTTTAGCAAAAAGCTGAAATAGGCTATTTTCAACCTGATCTTACTAAAGTTGGTACGTATTTCACAAGTTGGCTAATTCGTATGAAATTAATTATACAAAAACATGATTATTAGAAAAGAAACATTAATGAGACCCCACTTATAAATCCAATGTCAAAGAAAGCAAATTGTACAAAAACCTACGAGGTTGGTTTTACGTATACGAATTAGTCTCTTCGTAAAATACGTACGACAATTGACATGAGATTTTGTTCAGTAGCTAGATTCAGTAGCTTATATTAGTACATTTGAGTGTTTTGTTAATTAATTTAGTACATATTTTTGTATATAGCTACTATAAACACTTTTGGTACTGGGGTCATTGTGCATCCAATTGATGCAAAATCTGTTGACATCCATTGCTTTGCATATTTGTCTACATTGCAATTGTTATACTGTTATGTTTATTGCAAAATAATGTAAACATGCCTGTAATATTGTCTCATTGGTATATTTTCTGTCGTATTGAATATTCTATATGAATGGTAGTTTGACCCGACAGATCTCTTTCTCTAATTGCTTCTGGTCCGTGTGTCTATTTCAGGCAGTAATCAGTACGGCTCTATTCGAGGTCACACATCAGCGTCTAGCGGCAGTCTGTTGGACGACGATCACTGGCACTCGGTTCTGATCGAACGCTACAGACGCAACGTCAACTTCACCCTCGATCAGCACATGCAGAGCTTCCGTACCAACGGAGAGTTTGACCACCTGGACCTCGATTATGAAGTAAATGACCAAAATCAAATAAAGTCAGGTTTTGTCAAATCTATTGGGAGACAATTTATCAAGGGATTGCTATTCCAGATTTGTAAAGCAATAGTTTATCCCAAAAATATTTTATTGTTACGAATAAATTGTCTTTATGTCATTCCAACCAAATGGTATTTATTTCCATTAAATGCAAATCGAGATGTCAGACTGAAAGTTTGAGATGTTTTCACCGAGGTGTAACCTTCTGATCTCTCTGATGAAGCCAATACAGACTTGACTTAAACTGCAATTTATCGACTGGCCACTAGAGGCTGACTCCAAAAGGGAGTCAATTCCCATAGAAAAGGCACATTTTAAATTATTTAAATTTGTGATGAAACGGTTTCAAAACATCTCATGAATCCACTTTAACATGACCTATTATTTGACATTGTTTTAGTCCCCTCGTCTTTCATTTCTCTCTCTCTCTTTACCTCTCGGACTGTTAAATCCTCTTACCTCAGTGCTACAGGGAATTGGGTCTTTAGCACTTAGTAGTACATATAATTACATTTACTGATATTGCATTCAAATCAACACCGTTCGAAAGTAGCAAGTAAACTCATTGATAAGATAAATGTTTAGCTGGCCGTATTACAGATGGTAAATGTTTCTATCTTCTCAGATTACATTTGGGGGGATGCCAGTATCTGCCAAGCCCAGCTCAGGAGCCCGAGACAACTTCTTCGGCTGCATGGAGGCCATTCATTACAACGGAGACAATATCACCAACCTCGCACGCAGGAGGAAAGTGGACACCTCCAGTTTTGTACGTATTAATTTTACATATCTGCTTTTATCCAACGAACTGCAGACCCAGCTAACAGAAAAAAGTTCTAAGAACGTTTCCTGAAAGTTCCCCACGTTCCCAAAAACGTTCTGCCAATGTAAAAAGTGTCGAGTTTTCTTGACGTTCTAAGAACGTTTTTGTGTTGTTTGACGGTTAGAGGAATGTTACATTTGTGAAAGTGCTGTGAAAGTGCTGGATCTCATATAAATTATTGACAGAAAATAAACTTTTGACTAGTAAATTAATTAGGTGATGATCTTTCCCATTATGTACCAACCACCACAGAATTACACTATTAACTTTACATGTTCATAACAAATGTGGTGCATTAACACAAAGTTAACACAAAAATAGCAAGCAAAAAGTCAAGTGTCCAGAGTCCAACTAAAACAAACACTAATCACAATAATGGTGACTTAAAATGAAACAAAACATCAACATCTAAACCTACTAAGTGAATTGTGTTTTCTACAGCAATATATTTACTGAACATTCAGAAATAATGTTTTAAAATAATAAAATGCAATGTTTCTCTATCATTTACATAACAATTATACAAGTCAATATAATAAACAGTTGTTTAAACATTGTGTGAACATTAAAACATGACATTGTTATAATGTTTAAAAATGGTAAAATGTTACATTCCTCTAACGTTCAAACAACACAAAAACGTTATTAGAACGCCAAGAAAACTCGACACTTTTTACGTTGGCAGAACGTTTTTGGGAACCTTGGGAACTTTCAGGGAACGTTCTGAGAACTTTTTTCTGTTAGCTGGGGAGCTCGCCAAAGCCTGTAGGAAAAATTTAGTAGCTTTGTGTAGAAATTTCTGTAAACTATTCTTTTGTAGGCAGGACTGCTTTAAAGGGGACATTTCACAAGACTTTTTTAGGATTTCAAATAAATCTTTGGTGTCTCCAGAGTACGTATGTGAAGTTTATGCTCAAAACACCCCATAGATAATTTATTATAACATGTTAAAATTGCCACTTTGTAGGTGTGAGCAAAAATGTGCTGTTTTGGGTGTGCAAATGAGCTTCTGACATCACAAGGGGAGCCAAAATTCAGTTACCTGTTTTTTCACATGCTTGCAGAGAAGGGTTTACCAAAACTAAGTTACTGGGTTGATCTTTTTCACATTTTCTAGGTTGATAGAAGCACTGGAGACCCAATTATAGCACTTAAACATGGAAAATTCTCATGATACGTCCAATTTACGTGATGAAGAAACATGAATGGATGAACAAACTAATGAATGTATATCTTAGTAAGATGTTTATCTTGTGTTATTTTCAATGACTGTCCTAATTTGATTCTTTTAATTGTTTACAGTGATCACAGCTTACTAAGGTTTGCGTCTTTTACATCTTAAATTGACTTTTTTGAAAAGTTAATCTCCCTGCATTAACCTGAACCGTAAAGAGTCTTCCTCCCCTTTCCCACAATGCTTTGTGTGTGTGTGTGTGTCACTCAGTGTGTCCTGTAACAATGACCCTTGACAACAAAAGACTAGTGGTTAATGCCATTACTATCATACTTTGCTGGAAAAAAATGATCATATCAGCTTAAGGTGGTGAAGTTAAGCTGGTTTTGGGAGAATAGTGGCTGGATTTGCTGGGCAGAGCTCATCTTTTAACCCTAGCTTGACCAAATTGATTTTCCTAGTAGTCTAGCTGATCAACTATCTAGACCAGTAGCCTGTTTCATAAACTGCTTAGACTACATTAGTCTTATGAGTTAGTCATCAAATGATTTCTTTAAGACTGCCCTACTGAAAAATCCAGCAACGACCAGCATAAGCTGGTAGCTGGTTTTAGCTGGTTTAAGGTGGCAGTAGCTGGTCTAAGCTTGTCCTCCCAGCCTGGCAAAGCTGGTCAAGCTGGTGGGTCAGCTGGTTTTTCCAGCTGGACCAGCTTAAAAAGTGACCAAAACACAGCTAGGCCAACTTGCTACACCAGCAATACCAGCTAAAACCAAGTTGGAAGATCAGCTCACCAGCTTATGCTGGTCTTAGCTGGATTTTTCAGTAGGGTGGTCATAACATTTTTACGTCAGTTACATTAAAAGGTAAATTAATCTAATTTGAACTAGAGAAGTAAGACTTATTAAGCCCTAACTAAATAAGTTTGTCAGACTAGTTCTGAAGAAAAAGTATTAACTTAGTGGCTATTTTTATGCAATTGTGAAATAAAGGACATAAATAGACTAACTAGAAAGCATGTAAAAACACCTTAAGTTGGTTGTCCTGATGTAAATAACCAGTTCTCCTGAACTAAATCCCCCCCATAACATGACCAAATAAATCAATCCTTAAAAAATCCTACTGTAATGTGGGCATATTTACAGATTTTATCTCACTATTCGCTTTAAACAACTGCTTAATTTTCTTTCGTCTGTTATTTTAATTTCAGCGTAACCTGACGTTCTCCTGCGCAGAATCAAACACGTTCCCGGCGTTCTTTAACTCCACCAGCACCTTGCAACTTCCAGGTCGATCCGATGCGGATACAGTGTCGGTCAGCCTCCAGTTCCGCACGTGGAACCCCAGCGGTCTTCTCTTCTTTACCCCGCTCATGCCCGGAGGTGTGGAGGTCAGTCTGGTGGACGGCAAAGTCACCGTCCACATCTACATCGCAATGGAAAAGAACACACGTGTGGACATATCATCAGGTACTGTTGGATAGTAGATTTTATTTGTCATTTTAATTTTTGTGGTAGCACAATTTTGAATTAAGCAGCACAAATGTCATGGGTTTAATACCCAAGAATCACTCATAATGATAAAATGTATAGCCTGTAAAGCAGTTTGAACAAAATGTCTGCAAATTGCATAAATGCACATTTTACTTTTTTTTACAAATAAATACTACGACAGACATGATGCAGTCAGGTCAGTTGCTTTTACAGTGCATTCGCACCAGATGCAAATGAAGCGAATAAATCATGCTATTCGTATTTTTGTTTCGTATTCCTGCCACCACTCACTACGTTGTAATCACGTCACTACTAGGAGCAAGCTCCTGGTTGGTTAACGCGTTGCGAATATCCGCCAAACTTCAGATTTATTAACTCACGCAAATCACGCATCAAAAGCCTGAAACGCTCAAATCAGATTGCGTCATTCGCTCCGCCTCATTTGCGCGAATTACACTGCAGGATGTCTATCGCATCTTTGACTTAACCATTATGCTGCGTACATGCCAAACGCGAAGCATAACGTTCCTCTCTCTAGATTACTCGCGGGATTTAACTTTGTGTCATGCGAATTTTTCGCTTAAGTTGAATATTTTTAACTTGCATGAACTGAAGAGGCATTTGAGACGAATAACGCATGTTTTTGCGACAATCGCGCCACTCAATTCACGCTTTTAGCATAGCCCCGCGTCAGTTTGTGTCTATTTGCATCTTTGCATTGACTTTGTATGTCATCTTCTCGGTCAAATTAGTCTTATTCAGTGTTGGGGAAAGTTACTTTTAAAAGTAATGCATTACAATATTAAGTTACTCCCAAAAAAGTAACTAATTGCGTTTTCAGGGAAAGCAATGCTTACATTACTTTTTATTTACTTTTGCGTTACTTTTTCTTGATCTTTTTCAGGCCTTGCAGGTGTTTATTATGACTGAAAAGTTCTGCATTCAGAAATTGCATATTTCATCACAAAAATGTCGAGCTCTGGCCTGCCATCTCAGTTTCTGACTCACACTGTTCCCACACAGGCGTGCATGCATAGAGTGCATAATGTGACTACGTTTAGTTTAATTCCATACATAATTTTTTTAATTTAATTGTTAAACTGAAAAGTAACTTGCATTACTTTTTTAAAAAAAGTAACTCAAATATTAATGTGTAATGCGTTACTTTACTTGTTACTTCAGAAAAGTAATATTATTACGTAATGCACGTTTCTTGTAATGCGTTACCTCCAACACTGGTCTTATTGTGGCTAGCTAGCGAAGCGAAAATAAAAATACTTTTGAAATGAACGTGTCATTCCTTGTACTGATTCAGTAAGCTTTCTCTCTGTGCAGGTTCTGGTCTTAATGATGGTCAATGGCACAGCGTTCACTTTCTGGCACTGGAGAGCATTGCAATGTTGACCATCAACGGCGATGAGATGTCCACAGTGAGAGCCGCCCTGCCTATTCAGATCAGGACTGGGGGAGATTATTTTTTCGGAGGTAATCATGAATCCACCTTTTTGCACATTAACATATAAAACATTTTGCTGTATACCAAACTTCATCATATATTTAGTTATTAAGATGACAACTTCTTGTCAACACTATAATGGCAGTCATAAAGTTATATTGCTCTCTATACAAACATTTACAGATTGTTTTATTTTATGCAAAAATCATTAAAATATATTTCATTAAAATGTATTTCTGTAGTCACTTTACTTTTGCTTTACACAATTTGAAGAGTTGCAATGCAGCTTTACAGAAAATGCAGTCTGAGACATACAGAATAAAGAATTTAGAAATAAAGAAAAGAGAAATCAGAAAACAGGACAATTATTATAAACATATTATTGCAAATCTGTCAATAAAAGTGTTGCAAGATTTTGTGCTACCTACATTTCACTGCATGTTGTATTCAACATGCAACTTCATATGCGACAAATAAACAAATTGAGTTTTATACATAACTTTATAAATGATTATCGGTAGAATTGTATGCGGAGTAATGTTTTGACTAAATTACTAACATTTTGGATGCGCTTGGCTGTTTTTTTTCTTTCAGCCGAAAACCAAAAAGGCAATTTAAAAAAAATGGGGTGGCCGAAATTTCAGTGCATCCCTAATTTGGGCACTTATACATTTATAGTCCTATTAACAGGCATCTCTGTCTTATTAGTCACATACTATAAAATATATAGTCAAATCGAATTGTATATAACATTATTAAATCATGCTGAAGATTAGTTTGAATGTCTTTTGCCTGGTTTTAAAAACAAGCCCTAGTCCAAAATCAGGACTAGGGCTTAGTTAAAATAAGATGTTTAAGGATCTTTCATAAACATGCCTTAGATAAAGAGATTACTGGTGACAAATCAATGACAGTGTCATATTTTAAGATCTGTCAGTGCAAGTTATTTTCAGTTGAGACACCTCAAACATGTGCCTTAATCCTTGTCTGTGAAACTAGGGGTACATGTTATTGCTAAACCCTGGTCTTGATCATTATAATTTTAAAGATAATCCCGGTTTTAATTTCCCCATCATTGTGTGCAGGATATTTCCCGTGGACGGCCCTTTCCCCATCACAGCGTTCCTTTCAGGGCTGCATGCAGCTCATTCACGTGGATGACCAGCTGGTCGACCTGCGATCTGTGGAGCAAGGCATGCTGGGTAGTTTTGAGAACGTCAGCCTGGACGTGTGTGCCATCATAGACAGGTAACTCATGTTTCAACTGAATATCAAAGCGCAGCTTCTGCTTTGATCAGAAAGATGTCTCTTTAAAAAGTGCCATTCATGTAAGTCAGTCATAACATGTTTCTGGATTTGATGGCATAGTGAAAAGTGTGAAGCTGCTTATGTAACCCACGTCTGACTTCAGCGAGAGATCCTCAATAGTCTTTCGCACGCCCACCTTTGATCAGACCGACTGTGTTAACACGCAGGATCAGGGTGGACATCATGGGTGGTTTGAACTCAAACCATTTAACTCTTTGTTTGGTGGTTCATCATCAGTATGATGATTTACATCTAAATATTTACATTATGCTTTTGTCCCAAGCCACTCATAGAGCATTCAGGGTATGCATTTTTATCAGTACCCTGGGATTTAAACTTACAAACCTTCTGAAAAGGTATATAAAATTATATTATTTTATACCACGGTCTGTTGAATGCTGTATTCTGATTGGCTGAGAAATGTTCCGTGGGTATGCATTAATTTCTGATAACCGCACACCTAACTTGTCAAATGTCTTAAAAATTGTGTCGTGCCGCATTGCACCTTGGGTGTGCATTATTTTCTTTTAATTCAATGAACCCTCGTCAATTATTCCTTACATATATTGTGTTATTATTGTATTGTATTATATATTTATGATTTTAGGCTTTTAAAACAAGAAAAAATGTCTGCCAGTGGTTTAAGAAATATTATATATTATATCATTACAATTTAATTTAATGTAAATTTATTTTTCTTATGCAATTGGCAGATATTTTTCCAAAAACTCATTAACTTTTCCAGTAACAAGACTTAATATCTTGGGTCATTTTGTTTGTCAAGTAAGTGTATTTTCTTTTGGGAATTTTTAGATAATTGTACTGTAAAATACATTTTTTTTTTTTTTTGCAGTGCAAGTGGCATTATTTGATCACTTTTAAAGCAAATTTCCCTCCAAACAAATATAACAATATTTTTTAAATTAGATCAGCATAAAGGATGACAGATACTACATTGATCTATAAGTTGTTTACAAATGAATAAATAGTTTTTATATTAAATTAGCAAGCTTTGCAATAATAATAATTTAGATGAATAGTCACTTAACCAAAACATCTTATGTACCCTGACATTAGGTTTTTAAAGTAAATGTATCATTTTTGTTTGTTTGTGTGGTAAATAATAGGCTGAAAATATTTGTGAGATTGATCCTGTCAGCCACAGTTATTATCTTACTTTATTTACCATGAATCTGTAAGACGTTCATCTAAACCTAATGTGTTTCACCAGGTGTGAGCCAAACCACTGTGAACACGGAGGCCGATGCTTTCAGACTGGAAATGCTTTTAAATGTGCTTGTGATGGGACTGGATACTCTGGTGCCACCTGCCACAACTGTAAGCTATACTGTATATCCCACATTGTCCTGATGATGATGATGTTTTTCTGTAGATTAGGTGTGTGTAGACGTGCATCACTAAAGGTTAGATTATTTTAAAGAAGTACAGTTTTAAAAATGAAGTATCTCGGACACAAAGCAGTTTTTTTTACTGCTTATTGTTATATACTGTAGTAGCCGAACCATTTAAAGTTGCAAGACAGCAGTCTGGAGCTTTATATAATCCACGGATGATTTATACTGACGTAAATGAATCTCTAAAGAGACATCAAGAACATTTAATTCTTCACTGAACCATTTGGCCGACTCACAAACCTATACACAGCTATAATGGCTCTTAATATAAACCAGATATTTGCTGAATCTATTAACGTAGAAATAAAGGATTGTAGGTTTTACTGCTGTATTGGTGCTGAGACTGTGTGTTTCTGCAGCTGTGTATGAACAGTCTTGTGAGGAGTACAAACATATGGGCCGAACCTCAGACACGTACTGGATCGATCCAGATGGCAGTGGACCCCTCGAACCCTTCAAAGTCACCTGTGATATGACAGGTCAGAACCAACAAAGACATGAAGTCTTTATACTGATATGAATGCAACACAGTGGTGGCATGACTGCGATTTGTGTATCTAACTAGTAAGACTACAGTTTAATGACAATTTGACAAATAACTTAGAAGTAAAACTTCTTATTTTAAGTAATTCAAAATAATATGATCCAAACTCTCTCTCTGGATAGTAATAGTAGTAAGTAGTAAATTGAATACTCAAGTTTTTCCTCAAGTCACACGTGTATTTAAATAAAAAATGCACTTGCAGACCTCTAAATTTCTTGTGTTGTAATCACATTACACAGGTCTTGTACACAGTTTGCAATGTGTGCAACAAAACGTAAGGTACAATGTGACAAAAAGCACTGTTACATTATCAATTCTTTCAAATAAAGAGATGTAACATGCCTTTTCAGAAGTAACTTGTTAAAGTATTAATAACTTTTCTTGTAATACTTTTTTTACTTCTCCAAGACGAATCAGTCACTTTGGATAAAAATATCAGCTGAGCCCTAAATGTAATGTAAATGTGACACTGAATAGACCACAAAACTAGTCATGATTCGCATGGGTATATTTGTAGCAATAGCCAGCAATACATTGGGTCTCATTCACTAATATTTGCGTACTTTTTTTTGTATTTATTCGCACACTTGAACTTCTCACGAAAACTTTCTGCCTAATTCACAACATGTGCAAACGCAAATGAATATGTTCTTATGCTTGTTCTTACGTTAGGTTGGCACAAGGTTGGCAATTTGCATAAAACACGCCCAATCTAGCTCCATATAAGGGCTTTCCGCAGCGCTGGTCCAAGAAAATTTTAGAGCATTTTGTCACCAAAGCTAAAGAGCTACAGTAGAAAAAATCCATGATCAGATTTATTACCGATAATATTCTCTTTCGCTTTGCATTTTTGATTTGGGAGGTTTTGCTGTCGCCAGAGTAACATTAAAGTATTGGATGCAAGACATTTATTAATACTTATTACACGGCGCTCTGGAATGCTTGATTCTGATTGGTCAGTTGAGACATTTGCAGGTTCGTTCTTTTCAAATAATAACCGCTCCAAAATAATAACGCATAGCCGGACTACTTGCACAAGTAAAATCGCTCCGAGCCAATAAAGATCAATAAAGATTACTGTCTGTTTGGCGCCATCTTGTGACAAACACTCGACAACCACGACAAGACACAGACAGCTTACTGAGACTGAACTTGACAAAATAGAGCATGACAGCTACGAAGCCAACACACACAAAAATACAGAATGGGCATTAAAACTTCTCAAAGACTGGCTAAAAGAGAAAAGATGGAGACAAGTATGAAGCAGTGGATCTTAATAAGGTATTACGATCATTATATGCATCTGTGCAAAGTTTCGCGGAAGAATAAAAATGTTAATTTAAAACAAATATGCCAATAAAATGTTTCAAATTCATATTCATGTCCAGTTTTTTTTCTTATGTGGCAAGTAGCCGTGTAATAAGCGGGATAATGCAGAGTCAGCCGGTAGTTATTGGGAAATAAGCCCCTTCAGTGTGATACAAGACCCTCCGCTTCGCGTTGGGTCCTGATCACACTGTCGGGGCTTATTTCCCAATAACTACCGGCTGCCTCTACATTATCCCTTACATAATTTGATTAATATGACAGAGGCAGGAGTAAATACAAAAAATAAAACAAACAGGAGATCAAGCGATTGATGTTTAGACTTCTCATTACATTTACATAAGGTTTACATTAGGCATTAAGCAGACGCTTTCATAAAGAGGTGGTTTCCCAGACAGGGATTAAACTAGTCCTAGACTAAAATAAATGTAAGAGGTGTCCAAACTGAAAACAACTTGCACTGACATATCTTAAAATACATCAGTGCACTTTGTTTTGCCTCAAAATGCACACCAGTAAGGTTTTTAGTAAGGCATGTTTGTTCAAACTAGTTATTTTTCCTAACTAAACTAAGGTCTAGTCCTGGTTTAAGATAATCCCTGTCCGGGAAAACACTCCATAAGTGTGGAAGGAAAGCATGAAGATTTGTCATTATACGAGCATCTTCTGTACATGTATAGAAAAATAAGTAGGTTATAATAATGTTATTATACATTATTTTTTACACCTATAAATATTTTCTCTGTATATAATAATAATATAGATAATGTATATAATAATATAGAAAATATTATAATATAAAATATAATAATTGTAAAGTAAATGTTATACATCAACATAATTATATACATTACAATTATAGCTTATTAGTTTATTATAGCGTACGTGATTATTGCATAAGTGTTATATTCGTTGTTCTTAATTTTTTCGTACATTTAGAAGACATTTTGATCACGATTTGTTCGTATAAACATCCATACGCACATGTCACACACAATTTGTGCGTACGCATGCTTAGTGACTGAGACCCATTGTATTTTTTGTGCCAAAAATCATTAGTATATTAAGTAAATATCATGTTCCATTAAGATATTTTGTACATTTTCTACCCCAAATATATCTAAAATGTATCTATTATAATTAGGACTATATTTGGGCAACTTTAAAGGCGATTTTCTCAATATTTAAATTTTTTGCACCCTTAGATTCCAGATTTTCAAATACTTGTATTGTCCTATCCTAACAAACCATGGAAAGCGTATTTATTAAGATGATGTATAAATTTAAATGAAAAAAAAATGGTCAGGGTCACAAATGTGAATGTAATCATCAGGGCCGGATTATCCATAGACAGGACTGGGCAAGTGCCCTGGGGCACCAGGCAATAGGGGGGCACCACCAAGGGCTCCAGACTGCAACCAAAATGTTTTTTTACAAGTACTCGCACATGTGCGGGCACCTGTGACAAAAATACGGAATGCGCAATCGGGTTTTTAACCGCTCAATTGCATGACGCGTCAAAAGTTAAAGGCGGAGTCCACGATGTTTGAAAGCCAATGTTGATATTTGAAATCACCTAAACAAACACGCCCCTACCCCAATAGAATCTGGACCTTCTGTTGATAGACCCGCCCCACACATATGCAACCCGGCAAGGATGTCGGTTAGTAGACACGCTCCTTACTGCTGATTGGCTAAAAGTGTGTTTTGGTAGTCGGCCCGTCTCCTTTTCCAAAGCGTTTTTCAAACATCGTGGACTCCGTCTTTAAATGTCACCATGCGTTCAGTCGATCTACCAATCTAATTCTTTGGTTTATAACTTCCTATTCTGAAAGTTTCATCAATTGTGCATAATGACATGTGCAGCAACTGCATAGAGTTAAGTCTATTTAGTGTTTTTCAGTAATGCAGTTATTTTGGAAAAATTTGAATAATTGCATTGCAGGCTGATTCAAGGTGTGCCCTAAATTTTCTGCTGGCGCTCCTAAAATTTTCAGTCAGGGGGTACAGTGCTCCTTATATACAATACAATAACAAAAAAGTTAGTCTGGAGCCGTTAAATGACAAGGTTTTAAAATATATATATTTTTTGGGGGGGGGTATTCAAATGTGGTCACCCTGGGGCACTACACTGTGTTAATCTGGGCCTGTTAATCATCATCTGTATTTTGTGTGTATATTTCAGAAGACAAAGTATGGACAACAGTCGTGAATGATTTATCACCTCAGAGTCATGTGACTGCAGCTTCTGGTCCTGAAGAGAAGACTGTACTTACCCTAAATTACAGCATGTCTGATGAACAGGTGACATTTATATACATGTAACATAAAGTATTGAAAATATTACACCTGTATGACGCGCTGTATGCAGTGAACTGTGTTTTTGTGGCGCAGATGAACGCAGTCACCAGCAGCTCTGAGATCTGTGAGCAATACGTGGCCTACATGTGCTACAAATCACGACTGCTCAACTCACCAGGTAAAAATGTAGTGCGAAACCGGCCAGAGACGTTTGTATCGATAGGCTACATTTGGCTGAATTAATAATCAAATTTTTAAAATGTACACCTCTATTCTTCCTCAAGATGAGTCTTCATCGTCGTGGTGGGTCGGCCGGGGAAATGAAAAGCATTTTTATTGGGGTGGCTCGGGACCGGGTGTGCAGAAATGTGCTTGTGGCATCGAGCGCAACTGTACAGACCCCAGATACTACTGTAACTGCGATGCTGATCTGAGACAATGGTGAGATTTGTCTGTAGGTGTTTGCTCACTCCACTATGATATGTTGCCTCCTTATGGTCATAATTCTCCAAATATGTTTCTCTAGGAAGGAGGATGCCGGTCTGTTAATGTACAAGGACCATTTGCCTGTCAGTCAGGTGGTTTTCGGGGATACACACCGTTCGGGATCAGATGCCAAACTCACTGTTGGGCCACTTCGTTGTAAAGGAGATCGTGAGTGAAGTCAGACTCCACAATATTTCAGCTTTATAGTACAACTTTACAGAGTCTCAATCATACTTTGGGCCAAACCCTATCCCCAGTCTTAATCTGTCCCTTGGGTTTTTTGTAGTTTTTCATTAGTTATACAGAAACATCTCTTAATCTGTTAGTTTGTTTCTTTCATAGGTAACTACTGGAATGCAGCGTCCTTCAATACACCTGCATCCTATCTGCATTTTACCTCCATCCAAGGCGAGACCAGCATTGACATCTCCTTCTACTTTAAGACGTCCTCTTCGCATGGTGTCTTTCTGGAAAATCTGGGGAGTCCGGACTTCATCCGTGTAGAATTGAAATGTGAGATGTCTTTATGTTTTACAGTCTATTGTTGAGTGAGGATCGCAGCAGAGACATAGGGCCCTATCTTGCACCCACCCAGCGCAATTGACTTTGTCAGTGACGGATGTATCATTCGTATTTTGCACCGGCGCACAGCGGGTTTTTCCCTCCACAGACGCACGTCGGCAAACTAGGGAATGAACTTGCGCTCCCTGGGCGGGTCAGCCCAAAAAGGAGGCGTGTTCCGGCGCAAACCATCCCTGATGCTATTTTGCAGTTTAAAAAAACAATTGCGCCACTGACCGGAAAAAAAATAGTCTATAGTCAGTGACGCGTTGCGCGTGGTTCATTATGCTATTTTAAGGGCGCATGCTTGACCATAATGTACAACGCGCGCACATCTACACAGATGCAACAGTTATTTTTGCAAATCATAAATTGTTACAATAAAAAATATTAACACATGAGATAAGGGGAATCATAGTAGTGAGCATTGTGGTGATAGTTTTTTTTATTGTGTGGCTGCGTTTAAAAAATTATCATGCAAATAACGATTAAAATATTTTCATAAGTTTGTTGTGTGGCTGTATTACGTTTATTTTATGTAAATAATAATTAAAATGTTTTCATAAGAAACCTTAATGTATATGAACTTGATTTGTAAGTGTACTTTGGGGATGGACCTTGCTTGCATTTCTTGGGTCTGATTTCAAAGCCCCCAAACCCTTTCAGCGATGAGGGTGGACGCAGCGATGTCCTCTGCTGGCGTCAGGTCATGTGTAGAGGCAGATCCACCTCCCGTTACACGGCGTGCCCGATTTATGCTGGCAAGCTTGGGATTCCCCCATCTCCTGACATCATTGTAGCGGATGCCAGCTGATGAGACAATTGTGGCCATTTCCTCTCACGTCTGTTTAACCGACGCTGATTTGTGCGGGTTTCTCCCAAGTCCCATCCCCATACAAAACAACTTCTCTGTCTTTGACTGCTCTTACAAGAACGTGGGTCTCCTCGGCTGTGAACTGCTAGTGAAGTGCGCCTGGTAAATCCATCATAATAATAGCAACCCGCCATGGAACTTGCGCCCTTGCGTTTAAAGGGAATGTTGGATAGCGTTCTGGTTGGTTTATTTGACGTTATGCCCAAACCACACTTATGAATAATGAACCTACTTCAGACCAACCCCTTATTGATTTGCGCCTGGCGCAAGACTTATTTCTCCCGCCAGGAAAATAGCAAAAGCGCCCAAGATCCGCCCACAAAGTCACTTGCGCTTCGCACTTGCGTTTCAGATCGTTAAAATAGGGCCCCTTATGCTGCATTCACACCAGCCGCGGTAGAGGCGTCAAGCGTGAGTGATTTCAATGTTAAGTCAATGTGAAGAGGCGTTAACGCGGCTCGTTTTTCTGCCAAAGCGCGAACTAGACGCACGAATGAGGCGGAAACGTGTCTACCTCGCCGCACTAAACGCCTCATTCACACCGCGGTACACGCGATTCCGCCTCATTCGCGCCTCTAATTCACGCGAATTGAGCGTTGCCGCGGGAAACAAGCGACTTGAAAAATTTGAACTTTGGCGGAAAAACGTGCCGCGTTAACCAATCAGGAGCTTGCTCTAGTAGTGACGTGATTACAGGAAGCAAGTGGTGTCGCAGAAGCCCCTCCCATGATGCAAATTTCGGCATGAATGTCTTGATGATTAGAATTTCACGCGCGAATGAACAGAGTACACTCAAAATGTTCAAGCGTCCAACTATTCGCAGTAGACGCAAATTCAAAGCCTCAAACGTGTCTGGTGTGAACCCAGCATTAGAATAAGACCGTCGAGTTTTTTGCCAGTGACCCACATTTATCTCCATACAGCCGCTACGATGGTGTCGTTCTCCTTTGATGTGGGTAACGGACCGGTGGAGTTGACCGTCCGCTCGTACGCAGCCCTCAATGATGACCAGTGGCACAGGGTAGAGGCGGAGCGAAATGTTAAGGAGGCTGTTTTGCGATTGGATAAGACATACAGGGAGACGCGGCCGGCCCCGCCTCAGGGCCACACCCGCCTGCAGCTCTTCAGTCAACTGTTCGTAGGTAAGGTTTTCGGTTTCCGCTGCCGAATTTTGTAAAACTTAAGGATCTTCTGTTGTTCAGTTATGGCAAAGAAGTATGTCTGGTTTGTTGTGCAGGGGCATCAGGAGGGCAGAGAGGTGTCCTGGGCTGCATTCGTTCTCTGAGGATCAACGGGATCACGCTTGACCTTGAGGAGAGGGCAAAGGTCACTCCAGGGGTGAAGCCAGGCTGCTCGGGTCATTGCACCAGTTATGGGATGCACTGCCGAAATGGAGGAAAATGTCTGGAGAAATATAACGGCTACTCCTGCGACTGCAGTCTGACTGCTTTCGATGGACAATTCTGCAGTAATGGTACTGTTGTCAAGAAATGTGCAACATCAATAGTGTTATAGACGTTTTTAGTGGCAACAACTTAAACAAATGGCTTTTGTGGCTCGAGCTTAACTTCCAGTAGACTTCGCAGAGAACTAATAAGAGTACTTCTAGAGTAGATTACTTTTTAAAGCAAGCAAAATAAATAAGTAAATGACATTGATTAAAATAATTATTTTTTTTCAGATTTGGTTAGGGTGTATGTAAACTTATGTCCACTATATTTACCGTATATAGTCTTACTAAAAGAAATCATCTGCGATAAATGAACCGACTTTATCATTATCTTCTCTGTCTTAGATGTTGGGGGTTACTTTGAGAGCGGGACCCTGGTGCGGTACGACCTCATGTCAGACAGCAGCTCTCTTCCTGCGGTTAAAGATGTAAAAGGAGGCTCTGGAGTTCTGAGCGCTGTGGGTAATCTGACCCGTGAAGAGCTCAGTTTTAGTTTCAGTACATCACAGACCCCCTCTGTCCTCATCTACATCAGCTCCAAGACCCAGGATTACATGGCCGTGGTTCTGCGGCATAACGGTGAGACGCGCCAACACATCGCTGGACATTTTAAAGGGCACATATTATGCAAAATCCACAGTTAGATATAAATGCGTGTTGGCCTTGTTTGAACACAACAAGAAATCCACCCACTCCTTTTAATTCCCATTAAAACAAAGCAGTGTCATTAGACATGTTGTTTTTATTCTTTTGTTAATGTGACATCACACTGATAAAGCCCCACACACTGCCACTGACTGACTGGTTAATTTTACCCAAAAGCTTTTCTAAAACCGAAAAGGCTCACTGTCACAAGGTGAGTAAATTTGCACTTAAAGGTACATGCACGAAAACAGCGCATTTTTGCTCCCACCCATATCGGGACATTTTGGACCTACTATAATAAATGATCTGTGGGGTATTTTGAGCTGAAACTTCACAGACACATTCTAGGCACACCTGAGACTTATATTACATCTTGAAAAAATATGCATAATAGGTGACCTTTAAAGATCGATTTAGGGCTGTTGCTAAATATGCTGCAAATGCAAAAATCAACAAAAGGAAAATGTTTTTTATATCTTTTCTTAGGTTCTCTACAGATTCGCTATAATCTGGGTGGATTGAGGGAGCCGTACACGATCAACCTAAATAATCCTAACATGGCGAACGGACAACCCCATAACGTTAATATCACACGACACGACAGACTCATCCAGCTGCAGGTAAATCTGATAGCTGGTGTATTAAAAACAAATCTTCCCAGTTCTATTCTGGTTTTAAATCCGACCTCTCGTCCAGTTATATTTGTGCTGTTGTGTAAATAAATGTGTTTATCTGAATGTGTGTTGCAGTTGGACCACTATCCTACAGTAAGCTACTTTCTACCTGAAGCATCGGACACAGAGTTTAACCTCGTGAAGACCATTTTCTTAGGAAAGGTTTTTGGTGAGCATTTATTTATTTACATAGAATTTTGCAATGTTCATGTGCATTGTTGCAAACAATTTCAAAAAGCTAGTTGCCATTAGAAATAATTATTATATATTTTTTATTATTTAGTTTTTTTGTCCTGAAAATTGTGTAATTTATATGTCTTGCTATTGGTCAGTTAGGTTACATGGAGCTATATGTATTTTGCGATCTAATGGTGCTTTTCCATTGCATAGGATCCCACGGGTCAGGTCGTGTCAGCTCACTTTGGCTTGGTTAGCTTTTCCATCGAGTTTAGTAGCACTTCATGCTGCGTTCACACCAGCCGCGGTAGAGGCGTCAAGCGCGAGTCAATGTAAAGACGCGTTGATGCGCGTCTGGAGGTCTCGCGGCGTGAATGAGGCGTTTAGTTGAAAAATTTGAACTTTGGAGCTTGCTCTAGTAGTGACGTGATTACAGGAAGCGAGCGGAGTCGCAGAAGCCCCTCTCATGACGCGAATTTTCGCGCGAATGTCTCGATGACTAGAATTTCACGCGTGGCTTTCACGCGCGAATGAAGCAGGTACACTCAAATGTTCAAGCCGCAAACTAGACGCGAATTTGATGCCTCAAATGCGGCTGGTGTGAACCCACGGTCAGAGTGGGAGGGATTATAGGCGTGTGGTTATATATGCGCCGCCTACTGGTGTGACATCATACAAGTGGAAGCACATTGCGTTTATCACTACCTCTGTCTCACAAGACGCGCTCCACTAAGCCTCATTTGAGTTGCAAAAATGCAGTGCATACAGTACACGCGGACGTGCGCGTCGCGGATGTTCCGCCACAAACTGGAAGCCTGGAAAGCACTGTTATGGTGTTCCTGATTCTCAGCCTGTGCATGTTTTTCACCGCTAAAGGTTTGGGAACTTACAACAAAGCATATGACCTCAGTAGTCACAAACAAACTGATTAATCCAGGTGTGCCCGACCTCAGTAGTCACAACAACAATAATCAGACACACCTGGATTAATCAGCCTGTCCAACAATGGCAGACAGGAAACAAGGAGCCGGCCGAAGTTCAGGAAGTAGTGCAGCTGGGAATAAAGCCTACTGGCTAGTTATCCTCCAGACAGTGATGGTCCGGACCACGTCTTTTTTTAATTTCGGCCGTGTGGCGCGCGTCCCTGCTCGCGGTGTGATACGGGTACGCGCTATTCTCCGAGATGCACTTGACGGCCTTTTGTGCACTGATTTTTTTATTTTAGTTTTGGATGACCTAGTTAAGGCGGTAGCTTAGGTGGGCCGCCTTAACTGAAATATGCTGAGGGAATCCCTGCTACGTACTGTAACCAGTGGGAAAGCCCCCGAACGTGAGCTGACTCGACCCAACACATGAGGTACTATGCAATGGAAAAGTGCCATATGTGTTCTTAAAGCACCCATATTATGCAAAATACACTTTTACAAGGTGTATTAATTTTGAACTTGCTTAGTTTAAAATGAACTTTGTTATTTTATTGTATTATAATCCCAAACAACATGTCTGAACTCTCAGTGATACCAATTTATATTTGATTTCATAATTCATAGAGACCATGATTATAAATTCCAGTCCTGCTTTTCCTTTCATCGCACTATTTAATGCATCAGCTGTGTTAATCCTGACATCAGCCTTTAAAATGCAATCCTGATCTAAATCCAGTCTCCAGGTTTTTCCTGAAGCCACAAACAGAAACGCCCTGAGCTGTACTAGTCACGGAGAGTGCAATGGGTTTATGTCTACAGTGAGACAGACAAAACTGATAGTGTTGTTCAGAAGCGATTTGCTGTAAACCTAACAGACAAGGTGACAAGAAAAGACAGACAGAAAAGACAGATAAAAAAACTGGGGCTGATCTTAGACTTGCACAATCGCTGAAAGACAAAAAACAGAGCAAATAAATAAGCGCACCGGCAGCCAGGTAACATTTGAATTTATTTAGATTCATTTATTTGTCTTGCTTTTCTGTAATCTTAAAAGATACAGATCTTTTATTTAAGTGTCTTTTTCTTTATAACATTGATAAGATACAGCACAAATGTTTGATCTACACCATATAAGAGCCATCTCTTTTGGTAACTACTATGCAGTAATTTATTAATCACAAGATTCAGTTTTATGATCTATATTGAGATGAAGAGATTTTGTGTGTCGTGATTTTTTTTGTTTTCTTCAATGATGTTTGGACTGTATAGGTGAGACGTATGAATGACAGTACCATTTTGTGTTGAAAAATCAGTAACACTTTATGTATTTATTTGCAATATAGTTTTTTATCATTTATACATATAACTGTATGTATCCCTATCTGTAAAATCCAGGTAAAAGTCTCATAATATATATTTTATATTTACATTATGTAGGAATATTTCATGTAGAAACAAGGACTCATGTGTCAGGGTTACGATTTACAATGTCCTCTAATACAAAATCATAGCCATATTTATTCATTTAAAAAATTTGTTTACATATAATATTGAGTACAATACAACGTTTAAAGTTTAAACAGAAATCACTCAATTGATTTTGTTCAAACAAACATTGTTCCATAATTTCTGCTGTTGTTATTTGTGTTTCAGAAACGGGTCAGATTGATCCAGTGTTGATTGAGCGCTATAACACCCCAGGTTTCGTGGGCTGCCTCTCCAGAGTGCAGTTTAATCGTGTGGCCCCGCTGAAGGCCGCCCTGAGGACAAACGTCCCCTCCACCGCCTCTGTACAGGGAGTCCTGGTAGAGTCAAACTGCGGAGCGTCTCCACTCACAGTTCCACCCATGTCTGCCGCCTTTGACCCCTGGCACCCAGATTCGGGTAAAGAAAGATGCTAATGATGGGTATTCATTAGGCCCTTCTCAAACAAATACACTTGTTTTTACGGAAAATGTTTTCCTGATTGAAATAAGTTAAAGGATTAGTCCATTTTCTTAAAAGGAAAACATTGCAGGATTTTTCTAATTTTAATGGACTTTAATAGAGCCCAACAATTAATACTTAACTCAACACTTAACAGTTTTTTTCAACGGAGTTTCAAAGGACTCTAAACAATCCCAAACGAGGCATAAGGGTCTTGTCTGGCAAAACGATTGTCATTTTTGACAATAAAAATGGCAAATGTGCACTTTTGAGCCACAACTTCTCGTCTAGATCCGGTCGTGATGCGCTTGTGTGACCCGACGCAATACGTCATGACGTCAAGAGGTCACAGAGGACGAACGCGAAACTCCGCCCCAGTGTTTACAAGTGTGTTGACAGAGGACCGTTCCGACGTTGTTGTATGTCAACTGATATTAATTAATGTCTTTGTGTCAGTTTATTATTTACAATGGTCCGCAAATGTGCGTTTTATATATGTAACACGTGACCTCCCTACGTCACTACGCATTTACGTTAGGTCGCGCTGGACCGGACCTAGACGAACAGTTGTGGTTTGGAAGTGCATATTTTTTATTTTTCTTGTCAGAAATGACACTCTTTTCGCTAGATAAGACCCTTATGCCCCGTTTGGGATTGTTTAGAGTCCTTTGAAACTCTGTTGAAAAAAAAATTTACGTGTTGAGTTAAGTATTAAATGTTGGGCTCTATTAAAGTCCATTAAAATGAGAAAAATCCTGCAATGTTTTCCTCAAAAAACATAATTTCTTCTGGACTGAACAAAGAAAGACATCAACATTTTGGATGACATGGTGGTGAGTAAATTATCTGGATTTTTCTTTTAAGAAAATTGACTAATCCTTTAAGATGTGTAAGGACGTGTGTTAAGCATTGAGTTCATGCGTAACACAAATTCCTGTCTGCGATTGTGCAGTTTATTGTGATCCTATAGATGGTTTCAGCAGTAACAACATAAATAAGCGGCTTTCGTGGTCAACACGGAACTTCCGGTAAACTCCGCTAAGAATAAATAACAACAAAATCCTTTAAAAGTAGCTTATTTATATAACAAGCAAAATAAACACATAGATTACCAAGGATTACCATTTGTTATTTTCGATGAGGTATTTGGCCAAGTCAGAGCATTAAAAAACTGAAAACCGGAAGTAAAACTCGGACCAGACACGTAACGCACCACCGCACGTGCGTCCGATGAAACCGTCTATATACAAACTGTACAAGATTTAACTTGCCCATGGCTTGACTAAAACAGAAACTAACCAACAGCTGGTTCAAAACACGTTAAAGCTAGATCCCAGCAAGTCATTTTGAGATTAAAAGACGTCTATCAGCTGTCCAAACGAGGGCTGTGCCAATAGACGATACTATCAGTTGGACATATGGCGATAGCAGGCCTTAATGACGATAGTTTGGCATATTTGATCATTATAGTTTTTCAATTATTATTGTTATCATCATAGTTTCACATTAACATGCGCATTGCATGCTTTTCCTCACATGACATGGCTTTTTTGCGAGAGAGCGAGCTTGTAATGCGAACAAATAATGAACAAATAAATACATTAGTAAACTCTTTTCCCGCCCCCTGATACTATCATGCATCAGCGACCTCACAGGCTGCCAATAGGACGATCTCACAATGGGCATATCGCCTAACACTTGGTTTTTGCCAAAAAAGCTTGCATGCACTTTGAGGGTTTTGCAGCGAAAGACAAATTGAAATGCCCTATTTTTGTAGCCTGGTCCAACCAGACTCTGGTACATTCATTTCATTTGTACAGAGAGTCTGGCCACACTCCATTGCAAAGCGTTACTTCCATTAAGGAGGGTCCTCTGTTAAAAGTTTAAAACTATTGGATCTGCCCAGAATCACTCAGGATCTGCCATAGGCGATCGCTAACGTGTGGTCGTGGCGTATATCATGCACCGAAACCGGCCGGAAACAACAAATAAGAATAATCAGACAAACAAAACTTAGCAAACCTGGTTCTTGCTCCGGCTTTAACTTCTGTATATTCTGCAGTTTTGCAACAACAGACCGAATAGCTTTTCTCACGTCTTTCTCCGCTGCCATTACTGAACTACAACTCAAACTGACGCACGACCTCAACGACATCGTTCTTAGCCACCCCCATCTGTTCACTGATTGGTCCTGCAGATTTTTGCAGGAGAAAACTAAACTCTTCAGAGGAGTCCCAGACATAGTACTGAAGCAAAATGAAAATTAAGCGGAAAAACGTAGGAGGGCGGAGCCAGGCTACTATTTTTGGTCTTTTCAATGGCATTTAAAGGGGCCATGGCACAAGACTTTTTTAAGATGTCAAATAAATCTTTGGTGTCCCCAGAGCACATATGTGAAGTTTTAGCTCAAAACACCTTATAAATAATTTATTGTAACATGTTAAATTGCCACTTTGTGGGTGTGAGCAAAAATGTGCCATTTTGGGTGTGTCCTTTAAAATGCAAATGAGCTGATGAAATTCAAACACTGATCATAATGATGGTGGTTTGTTGTAATTAAAACTCAATTGTGCTTTTCTCTGCACTAAATGGCAGTGCTGTGGTTGGATAGTGTAAATTAAGGGGCGGTATTACAGTGAAAAAAAACGATTCATTGATTTTAATCCATTTTTTTAAGGTAAGTGGTTGCAATCAATTTATTTAAGCTACATTTAAACAGAAGTTTTATATTTTATTTTACATTACTAATCTTTTTTGTTTAAATGTAGCTTAAATAAATTGATTGCAACCACTTACCTTAAAAAAATTTATTAAATTCAATGAATCATTTTTTCAGTGTATTATAATAAGAGCTCCATATAACCAAATTTTAACAACCTATTTTTTCATGTGCTTGTAGAGAATGGTTTACCAAAACTAAGTTACTGTGTTGATCTTTTTCACATTTTCTAGGTTGATACAAGCACTGGGGACCCAATCATAGCACTTAAACATGAAAAAAGTCAGATTTTCATGCCATGGCCCCTTTAACAAATTTGTTAAATACCAATGAAATGATTAATATAAGGCATTTCAAATTCTGACTTATTACCTTTTTATTGCCATTAAAGTGAAATTACTGAACCTAAACATAAGAGCCTATGAAAAATGATAATTTACAACAAAAACATGCTAGATGTTTTGCATCTAAACTCTTCATTTATTTATATGCCATTTTTCATTGGGAGCCCATGCTTCGACATAACACACCCACAGGTTTTTTTCTTATCAGTAAAACATGATAAATCAGAAAAACTGTACTTGCATTTACATCTATGCCTTTGCCAGACGGTTTTATCAAGAGCGACTTATTGCATTCAAGGCAAGCTATACATTTTCCTGTTATTCAAATCTTTTACCACCAAATGCTATTATGAGCTTTATGAACACTTAAAATGTTTGAAAGATTTTTTATATAAAAATGAATCTGAACAGAACATTGTATGTGTGTCTGTGGTTATTTGTGTTGTTGAGCTTGCAAGAGATGGCAAAATTAAAGAGCAGACGCTTCATCTCAAATCTGATCCAATGCCAATCTCAGCTCACAGATTCCCACTGAGAAAAACATCTTGAGTTTATTCATAGTTCATCTGCTGCCCAGATTTAAACAATAAGTGGTCCGCTGACCTTCTGTGATTCATGACTTTTCATTTCTTTATCTTATAACTATAAAGGTTTACAGTTTTTCGAGTGAGTGAACAATGTTTCTTTGGCATATTTGTTTAATCATTCTTTGTCTTTTTCTGTCAAGCTGGTGCCCAATTTCCATTCAACGAAGAGCGAATAAACCGTGATGCAGTCAACAGGAAATCTGCAATTATTGGAGGTAAAATATTTTGCTCTTTGTAAATAATTCATTTTGATCGATTCTTCATGCGGGGAATCATTTTGGGGGAACTTTTGCACCTCTACTGGTAACAAACAAAGCACTTCACTATGTTTAACATCATAAATATTCTGTGTATCATTAAATTATATTATATATTTAAAAAAAAAAGGTTTAATTGATTGATTCATGCACTGTTAGAAAAAAAATGTCAAAATATGTACCCCAGACCTTTAAAAAGGTTCTAATATGTACCATTATGTAGGTACAGATATACATTTGGTACCAATATGTACCTTTGAGTCTTTGGGCACAAAGCTGTACTTTTTTTTTTTTTAAAAAGGGCATCAAGTACAATATGCTGTCCATGTTTTAAAGGAAAAGTCTACTCATTTTCAATATTAAAATATGTTATTACCTTAACTAAGAATTGTTGATACATCCCTCTATCATCTGTGTGCGTGCACGTAAGCGCTGGAGCGCTCTGCGACGCTTCGATAGCATTTAGCTTAGACCCATTCATTCAATGGCAGCCTACCATTTAGAGATAAAGTTAGAAGTGACCAAACACATCAACGTTTTTCCTATTTAAGACGAGTAGTTATACGAGCAAGTTTGGTGGTACAAAATAAAACATAGCGCTTTTCTAATCGGATTTAAAAGAGTACCTATATTTTATGGTGTAATAGCACTTTTGGGAGTACTTTGACTCGCCTAAATGTCCGCTCCCCTTCTCACTCTCATAATGGGAGAGGGAGGGTGTTACTGCGCCGGGTCGAAGTGCTCCCAGGGGTGCTATTACACCATAAAATATAGTTACTCTTTTAAATCCGCTTAGAAAAGCGCTATGTTTTATTTTGTACCACCAAACTTGCTCGTATAACTACTCGTCTTAAATAGGAAAAACGTTGATGTGTTTGGTCACTTCTAACTTTATCTCTAAATGGTATCATTGAATGAATGGGGCTAAGCTAAATGCTATCGTAGCGTCGCAGCGCGCTCCAGCGCTTACGTGCACACACACAGATGATAGAGGGATGATTCAACAGTTCTTAGTTAAGGTAATAACATATTTTAATATTGAAAATGAGTAGACTATTCCTTTAAGGGCACCTATTATGCAAAATCCACTTTTACAAGGTGTTTGGAAATAAATGTGTGTTGGCAGTGTGTGAACACAACAACCCTAAAATGACCCACCCTCCCCTTTTTTAATCCCCATTAAACCAATGTAGTCTCCTTAGACATGCTGTTTTGATTCTCTTGTTAATGTGATGTCACACATCAAAGCCCCGCCCACGGCAACTGACTGATTGATTAATTTTACCCAAAAGCTTTTATAAATGTGTTTGTTAGCACATCATAGCACTAATACAGCTAAAGATACTATTGTCTCAGACTGTATTCACAGCAGTGCTTCTCAAATAGTGGGGCGGGACCCCCAGGGGGGGCTCGAAGCGACACCAGGGGGGGCGCGCGAGACCCCAGGGAAAACACTTTTTCAGGAAGTGATTTTTAAAGACATTGCACCCCAATCACGCTGATAAGCCGCTTGTGTTTTTTATTATTATTTATTTATTATATTTAATTTAATTTTTCAGAATCAAATGGTCAAAAAAATTATTTAATTTAAATAAGGATTGATTTTTTATTTCAGGCAAATGTATGCATTTTAAGTCTTTTCTGTTACAGGCTAAAAAACAATGTTAATAAAGTTATTCTTTGCTGTAAGTTGATCGATATTTCTTTTTTTGTGTTTTCTTTTTGTGTTTTCTCAATGTTAATAAGGATACAATGTTTTGCAGATAACTTATAGACAAATTATACTATTTACAGTCGCGGCGGCGAGTTGGGGGGGCGCGAAATGTTTACCTCTTCCTAGGGGGGGCGTGCCAGAAAATAATTGAGAAGCACTGATTCACAGGAATCAGATCTATTTTTAACCAAACGTACTCACTGTCTGTTGGTAAGGAGTACATTTGCATTTAAAGGTACAGACATGAAAACAGTGCTTTTTGCTCCCGCCCAAATAAGGGCATTTTGGATATAATAAATTACCTGTTGGGTATTTTGAGCTGAAACTTCACAGACACATTCTAGGCGCACCTAATCTTATAAAAATGTGGCCTTTTAAATTTCTAAACCTATTGTGTTACAGGCATCATCGCAGTTGTGATTTTTACCATCCTCTGCACACTGGCGTTTTTGGTTCGTCATTTGTTCCGTCACAAAGGCTCCTACCACACCAATGAGGCCAAAGGGGCGGAGTCTGCAGACTGCGCCGATGCAGCCATCATTGTAAATGACCCCGCCTTTACAGAGACCATTGACGAGAGCAAGAAAGAGTGGTTTATTTAGCCACACCCCAATGGGAGGGGCTTCACTCCCATGCTTTGAAGGACACATAAGGAAGGAGAAACCCATTGTTTGGGTATGTTCAATGGATACATGGCCGGTTTGGACCACGTCTGTGCACCGGCTGTTCTGTAATTATTTTGTATGTACAGTACGTCACTACAGCACAAGGACTTCTATAAGATCAAACGCATCCCATGCACATTCCACAGACAACGGTAGATAGCAATCGATGCCTTTTCGTCATTGCAATACTGTCTGATAACAAAAGGGAAACTGGCAGAAATGCACCAAAAACTCCAATAGCACAAACATGTACAGAATGCATAACTTTGTTTTCGATAATGACATCTGATTGTATTTAAATGTTATGTTGTCAGCATCTTCAGGACAAGAATATATTGTAGCATGGTCATCAGACAATGGCATTTCTGAATCATTCATCAATGTTAATGCAGCACTTTTATATCTCATGATATCTTTATAGTTATCAGAATTCAGTGTTATTTATCTGTCCTCCATAAGTGCTTGTTCTATGGAAGCTATAGGGCGTTTTAGATACCCCGTCTTCAATTTTGTAAGGAATCTTAACATGAACACAAGCTCTAGTAGAGTTTTAGCAGTTTAGTTGATGTGTGTAGTAATGAAAACATGATCGGCCAGTTAATTTTAATGTCCATCAAGGGTTAATTGACATTACTTATGGCCAAGCATGATTTTTTTTATTGAATGGCCTCATATGCTTATATAGGAAATTATTATTTATTTTTGTGTTTTTTTGCAATGTAATGCAAATTTTTATTTGAAGTTGGCCACAGAAGCAACACAATTTTATGTATAACACATTTTGTATGTGTCATGTTATTTTGAATAACGTCTGAATTGTTGTATTTTTGGCAGTTTATTAACATTCCTCAAGGGCAGTATTTATTTAAACCTTCAGATAAATCACAAAACTTAATTTATATTAAAACAACACAATATTGTTTCTTTTAATGATGGTTATATATCTATTCATTGGAACCTAATACATTATTGTTCATTTCTAGAAATGTTTATGTGTGTTTATGAGTTTCCAACACATTGCAAATATCAATAAACCACCGAATTGTTTTTTGTAAGCAGACCAGGAAAAGCGTGACAGTTGTATTAGTGTAGTACTCTCTCGTGTCACAATAGTTCACGTGCCTTTAATAATTAAGCAACAATTAATTATCAAATGATCATATCTTTATTCTCTTGATTTAGTTTTTACATAAACATACACAATCTCTGAATGTTAACATTAAACCGGATGTTTTCGTTAATGTACATGACCTCACATATGCTTGTCTGACTTTTGCATGTCAGTGTATTTCACACATGAAAATTAAACATAAACATTAATTAAATTCTACATCAAAGGCATTGCAAATTAAATATGCGTGGTTGTGTCATAACCTAGGTGATTTTTACAGTAATAAATGGTGATAAGAATGAGGTAACATTGAGAAAAATTAAGTGTACATAACGTACTAAAAACAGACATTTTGTAGCAGTAACATGGGACAATTATGGTAACACAGCAGGTTAATACCACAGTAAAGAATGATAACCATATTCATGTTCTGTACCTGGTGCAAATATCATAGCACTTTTATGGTGCATGTGCAGGTAATAAAAACCACAATACTTTTGATATTCAGTCTTTTAAAAGATTTTTGAAGATTTTGGATATGATCCCATTTTCAAAGCTTAAAGGTGCAGTGTGTAAGTTTTAGCGACATCTAGTGGTGAGGTTGCGCAACCAACGGCTCAGTCCACTGCTCACCCTTCATTTTTGAAACACATAGAGAAGCTACGGTAGCCGCCACCAGAAAAACATGTCATCGCAGAGACAACTTAGTAAAAAAAGTTTGTCCGTTAAGGGCTTCTGTACAAACATGGCGGCACAAAATGGCGACTTCCATGTAAGGGACCCTCGGTGTATGTAGATAAAAAAATCTCATTCTAAGGTAATAAAAACATAACGGTTCATTATAAAAAGGTCTTTTTACACCCCTTATAATATGGTTTTGTATATTATTTTGCATTTCTGTCAAGAGATCCTTCTAAAAATTACACACTGCACCTTTAAAGAAGAGCAATCAGTTCATATTAATTGGTTATTGACAAATTAATCTAAAAATACTGAGAATGATATATTGTTTTGCAATGTTACTTGTGTCTTGTTTATTCATTTAGTTATTTATTTATTGTAAATAAAAACTGCTTCCATAATGCACAGAATGTTTGTTGCATTGCATTGCCATTTCATATTTAACTCATGTAAACATTTTGTAACATTCACTTGATAAGTCTCTAAAATACAAAAGTGATTGTGCAGCATTTAAAGAGATAGTTCACCCAAAAATAAAAATTCTGTCATCATTTTCTCATCCCCGTGTCGTTCTAAATCTATATGAATTTTTTTCTGGTGAACACTAAAAATATATTTTGATAAATGATGATAAGCACACAGTAACTACTGACTTCCATAGGAAAAACAAATATGATTGAATTCAATGGGTATTTATTAAAATATCTTCTTCATCATTTATCACAATACTTCCATAAAATTTGTTTTCCTACTATGGAAGTCAATGGTTACAGCAGCTGTGTGCTTACAATTATTTATCAAAATATATTTTTTGTGTTCATCAGAAAAAAATATTCATACAGGTCTAAAACAACATAAGAATGAGAAAATGATGACACAATTTAAATTTTGGGGTGAACTATCCCTTTAATAGATTTTGGTACTGTGCACAGGGGGAACTATTGATCGCAGGCGCTGTTTCCGGGAACGCGCAATCAGCCGGAGTCTGCTTCTGTTTCCGGAGGGACTATGTTTCCGTGAGCACTCGCTGACGGAGTATTTTTGCTTCGTTGTTTCGGCGTAGATATTTTTATTCTTTCAGCAAAAATAATAAGTTTACCGGAAACGTGTTTGATTCTTAAGGGGAACATTGCATGTGAGGAGCCGGAGCGGTGGCAGAGGTTCATGTTGATGCTGGTCTTTCTTTCTGGATGATGGTAAGAGCGCGAGATTAGCCGTTAGCTGTAGCGTTAACCCTGAACACAACACACCGATTTTATATCGATTATGAAAGTTATATAATCTTTTTTTCACAGTATTGTCTATTTATGGGATTTATGGGTGTGTTGGTTCAGCTGTTGGTGTTTTATAGACGATCTGGCAAACGAGGCCCTTTCAGTCAGGCTGACTGTTTTTATGAAAGCACGCATATTTAAAGACATTTGTTGTGTGTATAGAGTGATTTGACTGTTGTGTGGATAACAGTTACCGTCAACAACGTTATAAAACACGAGCAGAGCGGGAATGATTAACCTTCACGCTGACTCCGCTGATGTGATTTACAGGGAGAGACGCGACAAGACAACAGCAGAGTGCCCTCATGTCGTGTCGTTTGCTTTAATAAAACGTCATAAATCGCGTGTCACTCCGGATCAGAGAGCCCTGCCGCTATCTGATAGTCAGACATGAGAGAATAAAAGTTGTGAGAGATCAGGAAAGAATGAGAGCGCAGCAGAGATCAGGAGAAACCAGATAATGTTGCTAGAGAAACTGTCACGAGGGAAACAAAGATCAGGAACCATGATAAACTGTGAGAGGTAAGAGGAAAAGTCAGGAGAGAATTAGATTGTGAAAACATATGATGATGAAATTACTGTAAAATTGTCAGAGAGGCTTTTGTGTAAACACAAACACATCCCGTAAATGTAAATCGCTCCCTTAAAGAGGACCTAGTTACATTGCTGTAACATTCACGGAAAGCATTCTGGGTGAACAAGAGGCAGAAACTATGTCGTAAGGGGCGTGTCGTAGTGAGGATGCTTAAGGGAGTCGCACACCGGATGCGCAGCTCAGCACTGTGCAGCGCCGCACCGTTCTAAAAATATCGAACACATTGTTTTTTATGAGTATATATGCACACCGGCGCCGACAGGGGGCGCCCGTCCGCGCCGCCCAGCTACGACTCAGGAAGTTGATAAAATCCCTGTCGCGCCACTCACATAGTTTCACATTTAATAACATCATATTTGTCCCAAATCATTAACGATTAACATTGGCTGCTAACATCTTGCATTTTGAAGTAGACGCTATCTGATGAAGCTCACGCTATTTAATGTGCACTTTCCGGTTTACGATACCTCCGAGTTGTCCTAGACGCGACGAGGCGCTGAGCTGCGCGTCTGGTGTGCGACCCCCTTTAGTGTCATCAAAACAAGAAGTTATGGCTCCGCTCTTTGACACAGGGATTTAAACGCGAATAACGTTAGCGACGAGAAATGTCGGCCAACTTGACTGATCACTATCTACGCTGAAGCTGAGATCATTCACCAGCATGACATAACAGCGCATTATGAATAATTACGGATAATTAGCAAACTTCAGCTGTGGAATAGACCTACCAAGTGCAAGACTTTTAATACGGCATGTGTCTTTAGGTATGTGTGTAATAGATTCTGGAAAATCATTGGCAGTGTGTGAATAAACCAAAAATCAAACGTCATCATTTACTCACCCTCATGTTTTACAAGCCTGTATAGTTTGAGCAGTGTTTGTAACAATGTTGACTTCCATAGTATTATTTTTTTCCTACTATGGAAGTCAATAGTGCTTCTGCTTTCTGCTTGATTACAAATGTCTGCCTTTGTGTTGTTAGCAGAAATGTATGCAGGTTTGTAACAACTTGATGGTGAGTAAATACTAACTACCCTTGATCCCATAACAGGGCTCCAGACTGCAACCAAATGGTGGCATTTTGCCATCAAAATTTGAGAGTGTGCCACTGAATTTTACATCCAGTCGCACATGTGCGACCAGTAAATTTGACCTTTTATATTGTATTTATTTGAAATACAGTGGAAATTAGTAGAAATGTGAATATTTGGTTTGATTTACATTGTGTGCCCCTAAATTTTCTGGTTGCGCCCCTAAAATTTTCAGTTGGGGGCCACCGTGCTCCTAGTGAAAAAAGTTAGGGCCAATCCCATTTCTCTGTCTTACCCCTTCCCCTACCACTTCGTCTTACCCCTAGCCCTTGTCCCTCAAAACCAAGTGTTAAGCGCTAGGGGTGAAAACATACCCCTATGAAATGAGACACCGCTTGGTTACGGTTACGTCATCATACATCGTCGTTTGCTGGCTGCAACATCACCAGACGCGACAAATGTTGATCACAAACTTCCAAGATGCTGAGTGCAAGTGTAAGCGAAAGTGAATCAGCCGCCGAGTTTCTTCTGGCGTCCCTGTGTGATACAGGACGGTATACGTAAAGCACGTACCGATGTCTCCAAAGCAAGTAGTGTTATGCACTGATATCAAATGAAATTCGCTGCTAACGTTAATGGAATTTAGTTAAAACTGTAAACAAGCATGCAGTCCATTCATGGCTAGTTAGAGAAATACGGGAATGTTGTGCAAATCAGCAAATACGGGAATGTTGTGCAAATCAGCAACTTAACGTTAGCGTAGCAAACTAGCGAAATTTTAAAACATTTAAATTAAGAACATAATTCAAATATATATGAACAGGACTGTGTAGAGCACAAAACAAGACGTTAGTCATTTTTTAATTAATTATTAAGCCGAAAATACTTACATTTATGGGACTCTCTGGCCGCCATTTTTGCCGGTTGCGCAGTGTATTCTGGGTACCCCTTGGTTTCAAGTAAGCTCGCGGAAATTCTTGGTTTTAAGGGGTATCTACCACTTGCCCTTAGCCCTACCCCTTGATCAAAACGAGAATTGGGATAGCCCTTACTCTCACGTGAACGTGCAAAACTAAGGGGTAGGGGTAAGGGGAAGGGGTAAGACAGAGAAATGGGATTGGCCCTTAGTCTGGAGCCCTGCATAACATTTCCGCAAACACTCTCGTAATTGACTAGTAACATTTCCGCGATCCATCCTGTTTAAACAAAAGACAGGAACAATGTCATCCCAACAATATGGTTATCGTTCAGCTCTCTTCGACACAGGGGGTTTAAATGCAGATCTGCAATCTGGAATGAAGCAGAGATCAGGGAGCTTCTCACGATCCGCACTGAATATAAGATTGTTTGCCAGATTAAAGGATTATTCCACTTTCATAAAAAATTCTGATGATTTTCTCACTCCCATGTAGGGATGCAACGATTATAGATTTTGATGGTACGGTTAATGTATAAAATCACATGAATACATTTTTGAACAATTGCTAAATTCTTTGTATTTTCAGTTTGTGTATTTTTTCTACAATTCCTGGACAAATGATGATATTAATAACCTATAGCTGGCTTCTGACTTAACCGGTATAGGTGCCTTTTGAAACCTGTATTGATTTTAATGATCTTTTGAAAAAATGTAATTTTACATTTGGACTCATAAATATGTCTATTATTTTGGTTTGTTTGAAGTATTAGTAAAAATGAAAAGAGCCTCTCAAAATGAATAATAACACAGGGTCATCCTGGACCAGGTACTGCGAGTCATTTTAACAAGTGTAGCTTAATATTACACAAAAATCTAATATAAATATTAGGGCTGGCAGCATTAACGTGTTAGCTCCTGCTATTAATTCATTAATCATTAACGCGTTAAAATAATTCAACGTAATTAAATGGAGTCAGACCAACAGGAGCGCCCGCCCGGGTTTGATCCACGAGCAGGAGGTTTTTAATGCTGCACAGACCGATTGATGTGTGGCTCCCCCATGTCATCCAAGATGTTAATGTCTTTCTTTGTTCAGTCGAAAAGAAATGAAGTTTTTTGAGGAAAACATTCCAGGATTTTTCTCCATATAGTGAACTTGAATGGACAAGGGGTGGGCGATATGACCAAAATCTTATATCATGATAGGATTCATTTTATATCATAAGAACGATATGCATCACTGTTAAGGGTGTCACGAGATCTTGTGCGACGAGATCTCACGAGATTAAATGTGTTTAGATTTCTTGTGGAGGTGCTGGCCGTTTCTCAAATAAAAGACTGCATCCTTCGGAGGTCGCATTTTTAAACTGCATTTACGTTATCACTGTCTTATTAGAGATTATTAACAATTAAAAATAGGGATGCACCGATAGGATTTTTTGTACCAATACCGATTTAAATAGACAACTTCTGGCCGATACCGATATTACACACTTGTATACAGTACTATACAGTTGGTCTATTAGCTAGTTAATTTCTGCATCAAATTATTTTTACTGAACATGGATTGGATCTAATTAATATTCAACTGACCAACATAATAAGAGAGGCACAAATTAAGCTAAAACAAATATAATAAGACAGCATGACAACCTTCAAAGGTGGTTTTTGCTATTCAGCATTTATTTTATTAACAACATTAACTCATTTTTTACATATAATGGATTTCTTTATGCAGTTAATTAATAAACAATCAGTATCGGCCTTTCTCGTGCTATTGCCGAGATGCCGATGGTTTCAAATTCATCAAAAATCGGCCGATAAATATCGGCGGCCGATACATCGGTGCATCACTAATTATAAAGTTTACTAATTATTTAGTTAATCGCAAATTGTTGTAATATGCTCACGACTTGCGAATGTAATGCTCAGTTAATGATCTGAAATAAACCTTGATGACATATGCAGCCTGCATATGCGACCTCCAGAGGATGCAGCTTTCTGTTTGACACTTATACAGTGCATGCATTATATTTGTCTTTTACTGCGTTTGCTTTTTTGTTTAGGTTTCCAATAATGTTCGTATGGGAACTCGTATGAAGTTTGAGATGCGTTGTGTTTGTCTGTTGATCAGTGTCAGATGTGTCTCAGCAGGTTAAACCCTCACACAGGGTTTACATGATTTAATATTCTTGCTCAAAAAATGACTGTGGCTGTATCATTTCTAGTTAGGGCTGCACGATAATGAGAAAATATGCGATATGCGATAGTTCTGTTGGTGGGTGCGATGGCGATATGCCTTGCGATATGTCTTACTTAGAGAAAAAAAAATTATTTGCTTTTATTTTAGCATTATTTAGATATGCAATGAAATAAAGAGGTAATGCATATTCTTAAGATGTAATTAAACTATGCTATACATGTGACAAAAAGCTAGTAATGTGTGACCATAACGCAGTACTTTGATTTATTGAATATTTATATTAATTTCATAAATCCAACCACTGCAAACTCTCTTTCCTTTCTCTTTGACATGAACAAAGCTGAATGAACTTGTGAATATGACCCCCTTTAAATGGATTTATTAACATTGTGAGAGGTGTAGAATGACTAACTTTATACAATAAAATGTATAGTATATTAATGATAGACAATGCAGGTCTATGGATTATAAAGTTGATAGGTTTGTGTAGAAGCAGTAAAAGTGCCTCTCTTTCTATTCCCCTGTTGCAGATTAAAAGAGCTTAATCCCTCATTACTTTAGATTCAAAAGTATACTCTATGTAAAGTATGTAGATTCAGCATGACGTGATGTTTGACAGTTTGAGCTGCTCGTTCAGTATAATGGGCTTAACATTGGTTATTTGCTACCATCTTTGTAGCAAACATTTTAGATATAAAAAGACGGTTCATTGATAATAATACTATAAACATGGGAGAAAGAAAGTGCACCGCGTGGCCGTCACTTTATATAAACAAGAGTAAGTTTTCATCGCCATAGAAACCGAAGGCACGCTTGAGACTGAACATGCGCTATAGTGCGTTAGCGGTGACTCTTCACGGCCGTCTCTGATCGACTTGGGTTTAAACAGACCCGGTACCTGAAGTAATTAAAATGGGACCGAGTCGGACCCGCCTGACCTTTAAAAATATAGACTCGTGTCCTTCCGTGAAGACCTCTAATGGATACAACTATGATCAAGTTCAGGAACATGGAAGGATACAATGTGACACTGAGCTTTGCGTTGCACCTAATTCATCGAGAAACAGAAAGCACGCGAACGCACAGCGAACTCATCAGAAAAGACACAACGTGCTCGCACGCATAATGTCATTATCACGGACAAAAAAAGACAAAATTTGATGCTAAATATACGTGGGCAGTTGTTAATATACTTGAGAGAGCCGCCCAAGTAAAGTAAGTGTGTGGGAACCACCTTCTGATCGGTGTAATTTGGACGATCTAAGCATGGAACACACAAATGATAGACACTTAAAATAAATGCAAGTTATCGCAGCTCCCTGCGATATGCATATCGCTTACACAGTTATCGCGATGCCGATACATTTTCGATATATCGTGCAGCCCTATTTCTAGTGTAAAGAAATGGACATTGAAGAGTTTCGTTGCAAAACGAGATAACCACCGGTTTTTTAATTGTTCAGAAACGTGTTTTTTGGTTGTGCATTCCAATTAATATCAATGCAACTGCAGTTGGTTTGTTTTGATTTAAACCTTCATAACTTAAAAAATACAGCTAAGTAGCACCATAAAACAAAATAATAACATGATAACATAATAATAATAAACATGTTTTGACAAAAATGTAAAAAAATGGATTTATCTCGTTTTGCAACGAAACTCTTCAATTAAATATTAATAAGGACTTAAATATTGTTTGACTAAAAAAAAGCGTTTCTCTCCGTCGAAAGTGAAGACAGCATCCGCGAGACGAGTCCTCTATCGCCCCCTATTGGCATTTGTTATAATACATACATAATGCTTTTTATATTTATAGGCCACAAAATGTTGTTTAATGTATCTTGGTTTTAATACTTTATTTGAACCAATTATTATTGCATCTTTGTAATTTTAAATGCTACTGCTCACTTGGGTCTATTTTTATTACCCCAAAATAACAAATTACTTCATTATCAGTTAGCAAAATAATTGTTAGGGACAGTCCTTGATTAGTTAAAACATTTAAAAATAATGTGATTTCAGTTTCTTACTCATTTATTTTATCATTGAGGGTTTCTTAAAAAGTGTAAAAATATTGTCTTGTCTCGTTCTCGTGAACCCAATCTCGTGTTTCGTCTCGTCTCGTGGATTAAGTGTCTCGTCACACCCCTAATCACTGTAGAGTTTTCTTTTGACAAATGACAAAGGTTTTTCTGTTATTAAAGTCTTTAATGCCATAGAATTTTGACAACAAACCAACAAAACTCCAGCTCACTGAAGATATTTTATATTAAAGATATCTTATTAAAGGTAGAAAGTGATTTAGTCAAGAGTAGTAAGAGATTTTTCTCTCAATGCTGTTGGATTAGCATAGGTGACAGACAGCAGTACAATTACGTAACTTCCCCTTTAAGACCAAAGTCCGGATTCACATGCGGGTTTTTTTAGCTGTTTATTTTCTCTTAAGACCTAAATGGTTGTGTTTATAAGGATACTTGCAAAGACAGGAATTTTGATGCATATATGTATTTAAGGCCAATAAAGCAGCAAAAATGCTAACGAGTTTAATGAGCAGTGAAAGCGTGGCTTGCACGCTCCTCTCACAATGAAACAGCGTGCGCATTTAGCTCAGTTGTTTGGGTTTCAATGGCTTAGTATCACTTGTTTTCAAACTGTGGTGCTTAAATACGTAAACAAACCAGAGCAGTATTACATGGTAAAAACGTTACGCTAAATGTACGATTACGAATATAATGCAATACTTCACATCATGTGTCTTTCCAAAATCACTTTAAATGTGAATAAACCAAAATCTACTGATCCCTGACACATTTGTCATGTATCTTCCATAATCTTTGAGCGAAAAGGGCCAATGGCAGAATTAAAATTTTTGGGTGAACTGTCCCTTTAAGTGTTTATGCTTGTTTTATAATAATATTTCCCAAGCCGGAATTATTATGGTATAACCATGTGTTGTCATGCAATCACTGTGTTGTATCTTTATGATCTCATGGTAGGAGAGTTAGTTAGTTTGCGTGGTTACAGCACTCGCTTCCAGCAGAATATTTTCTCTTCCTTGAATTGTTGCCATGGATACAAGCAAGGGAACCCCAGGATCTAATGAACTGTAGATTCCACACAAGGAATGTTTATCCCAGGGAAAACCTTTGTCGTTTCATCTTCTGCAGCCTGTTGTTTTTGCTTTGCTTTGATTTTGAAAACATTTTTACATCAAGTCATACTCGTAGCAGACTATGTGACTCTCTTCCCCGCAGGTTTCCTTCCTGACTGTCGCCGTTCCCTGAGGGTCTGACCCTCGTCATCCTCTCTAGCCGCTGGACCCCATGGAGGAGTAGCTCTTGAGTGACAGGTACGAGAACCAATTGCACGTCAAGACTCGCAGCGGCAGGGCCGAGAGGAAGAGAGGATGTCGTCTAACCGGACTCAGACCCCTCACGGTCTGAAGCAGATTGGGCTGGACCAGATCTGGGAGGACCTGCGGGCAGGTATACAGCAGGTGTATACCCGGCAGAGCATGGCCAGGTCGCGCTACATGGAGCTCTACACGTATCCTTTAGTTTTGTGCACTAACCAAAAGAGGTCGTGAAGATAAAGCTTAGTTTGCAAACGAAGGTCCAAAGCTGCAGTTTTACGATTTGTCAGCAGTCTGTTATGTCCTTAATTTCCTCTTTTACACTCATGTGTATAATTATTGCACTAGTGTGCATCAATCGAATCAGGCCCGCGTTGCAGGTGCCCCTCCGTCCAAACCTTCTAAGAAGACCTCCACACCCGGAGGAGCTCAGTTTGTGGGGCTGGAACTCTATAAGCGATTAAAGGAATTTCTGAAGAATTACCTTACAAACTTACTGAAGGTACATTTAAGCATTTTAAGAATGGTGTATGGTATCCGATTAGAGCTGCAAGGTTTGCATTGGAAGAAATGTTTTCTTTTCTCAGAAAGAATGTTGGTTACTATATAATTTTAAGTTTTAGTTTAGCAAATTAGCATTATCATATCACATAAGTCTATCATATATCGCATTTTATCATGCAGCCCTATATCGGATGTAAAGCATTTTATGACGAATATTGTTTGCCTTTTTTATCACTTTGATAAGTGTGTCTGCTAAATGCTTAAAGGGCACATATTATGCAAAATCTGCATACGCATAAAGATGTTTGGTTGGTGTGTAAACACAACCACTCTACAATGAAAAATCCACCCACTTTTTTAATAGCACTCTCATTATGAATGCCAATTTGATTCTCTTGTTAATGTGACCTCACACTGATAAAGCCCCGCCCACAGCCACTGACTGATAGTCCTGCATTACCCTCAGCGAGTTCCATGCTGTAAATCATATCTCAATAGTGAGACTATTGTATCAGACTGTATTCACAAAAATCAGAACTTTTTTTAACCGAACGCATGCGCTGTTTCTATTGGTAAGGGAATAAGGAGCTCATTTGCATTTAAAGGTACAGACACGAAAACGCACATTTTTTCTCCCAACCAATTCGGGGCATTTTGGACATGCTAATAAATGATCTTAGGGGTATTTTGAGCTGATACTTCTAACACATTCTGGGGACACCTAAAACTTATATTACAACTTGTAAAAATGGGCATAATATGTGCCCTTTAAAGAATTGGTCCATTTTCTAAAAAAAAAAAAAGGTAATTTACTCACCACCATGACATCTAAATTGTTGATGTCTTTCTTTGTTCAGTCGAGAAGAAATTATGTTTTTTTAAGGAAAACATTTCAGGATTTTTCTCATTTTAATGGACCCCAACACGTAACAGTTTTTTTAAAAGATCTCAAACGGGGCATAAGGGCAGGGCTCAACATAAAGGACTGCCCGTTAGCCCGGGGCAAGCGTGAGAGATGTTCGGGCCAGTAAAAAGTATTGTCACTTGCCGGATCGGGCCAGTGCTTCACCCTCAGTCACTAAAATGTATTTTCATCAATGTATATTATTTAACATCTTGGAAGCAGACATTTACTTGGGTAAAACACGACGAAAGAAACGATGCAATATTTTGCACAGTTTGCTGTCAGTTTACAGGTAAAGCAGGGGCGTAGCCACGAGGGGGCCTGGGTGGGCCTTGGCCCCCTCATTTACATGTTCCCCCCTCAGATTTCCAATTGCTTAAAATAAAATAAGAAAATGTTGATTTCTTAGTCTGATTGACAGCTGTTTTCTAACTTGATTAGATTAGCTCATGTCAAGTGTTGTTGTGCGTAACTTATGCTGTCATCTTTGCATGAGAGTTCATTAATATTTGGTGACAATGGCAGCTGGCATGCAAAGTACAATATATATATATATATATATTTATAAAACGGTTAGTTCCAATCCTTGATTCTGATTGGTCAATAGGTGTGCTTTATTCACAATAAAGCACTGCTATGACCGCTTCACCCAACGGTTCTATTTAATATTACTGCGCCCTTAGCAACACCCTTAGCAACACTTAAACATATAATGAGACAAAGTCTGAGAACAGTTTGTTGTTTTTATTTGAGCTTTCATGTTATTGTTCGCAGTCAGGGACTATTTTTCTAGCGGAAGGAATGCTTTTATTGATTTAACTTCATGAAAGTTGCACTAATATTTTTTTTACTTTAATATTGTGTAGTAACCGTTTTATAAAAGCAATAAGGTACTCGAGGCAAGTGCTGTATCGTGAATAAGTAACGGCTGAAGGGCTTCGCTACGTGCCTAACAACGCCCTTCAGCCGTTACTTATTCACGATACAGCACAGCCTCTCGTACCTTATTGCTTAAATATATATATATAGAGAGAGAGAGAGAGAGAGAGTGTGTTGCCCCCTCAAATTTAAGATGGGACCCCCAAAAATAAAATTCTAGCTACGCTCCTGAGGTAAAGCAGAAAAGTTGGGAGCCTTTTTTGTGGGAACATGTCTGTTGTATATGTGTACAATTATATTTGACTTTTGAATTATTATTTTTAAATAGGTGAATTTGTTTTTCTTGGGGCCAGTGAAAACTTTGGCAGGGCAAGTGAAAACCTGAACCTCTGGCCCGACCGGGCCAGTATAAAAAATTATTTGCGTTGAGCCCTGAGGGTCTTATCTACCGAAACGATTATCATTTTTGACAATAAAAATAAAAATATACACTTTTAAACAACAACTTCTCGTCTTGCCCCGGTCCTGTGACGCGTCATCACGTCAAGAGGTCACGGATGAGGTATGCGAAAATACGCCCCAGTGTTTACAAGTGTGGAGAAAGAGGACCGTTCCGAACTTGTTGTATGTGGAATGATACTAATTAAATTTTTTGTGTCAGTTTATTGTTTAAAATGGTCCGCAAATGTGCGTTTCATATATGTAACACCTGACCTTTCCACGGCATTACACAATTACGTGAGGTCGCGCTGGCGCTTCACAGGACCGGAGATAGATGAGAAGTTCTGGTTTAAAAGTGCATATTTTTTATTTTTCTTGCCAAAAATGACACTCGTTTTGCTAGATAAGACCCTTATGCCTCATTTGGGATCAATTCGAGTCCTTTGAATTTGCAATTTTAAACTACGTTAAAACTGTTACGTGTTGGGGTCCATTAAAGTCCATTGAAAAATCCTGGAATGTTTTCCTCAAAAAACATAATTTCTTCTTGACTGAGCAAAAAAAGACATCAACAATTTGGATGACATGGTGGTGAGTAAATTATCTGGATTTTTTTTAAGAAAATGGACTAATCCTTTAAATGAAATATTAATGTTCTCCTGTTCTTTTTTTATTAACTGTTTACTTTTATTGTTTCAGTGTCTTGTATTCAATCAAGCACTTTTATCGATGTGACATACAGATAAATTAAGTTTTGAATAGGCGTGATTAATTCTGAGTTGTTTTTAGAGGCAATATGTTATACATTATTATTATTGTTACACATCTCTCTAAAATGCTTGATTCTGATTGGCCAGTCGCAACATTCCAAGGTTCGTTCTTTTCAGATAACTATCGCTCAAAACTAATAGCACACGGTAACCGCTATTCGATAAGACTTGCTTAAACTGCTAAACGTTTTATTTTCAGGATGGAGAAGACCTCATGGACGAGAGCGTCCTTAAGTTCTACACACAGCAGTGGGAGGATTACAGGTTCTCCAGTAAGGTTCTTAATGGGATCTGCGCTTACCTCAATCGCCACTGGGTCCGCCGAGAGTGTGACGAGGGTCGAAAGGGGATCTATGAAATCTACTCTGTAAGCGTTTTTTTTTAATCTGTCCTGCTTTTATTCAATTTGCATTGTACGGTTTTTTTAATGCTGTTTAATGATTTTCCAGCTGGCTCTGGTGACGTGGAGGGAATGCTTGTTTCGGCCATTAAATAAGCAGGTAAAATCTGACATCATGTCACATCGGGCGGGTGGCTTTAATTTTAACAAACGCTGAATGGAGTTATCTTCTACTGCCAGGTCACAAATGCAGTATTGAAGCTGATCGAAAAGGAGCGGAACGGAGAAACCATCAACACCAGACTCATCAGTGGAGTGGTGCAGTCCTACGGTGTGACACCATGCCATGATTTTATCATAGTTTATATGTTTAAGTTAAGTTCTGGGTTTAGTAATGCCAAACTCTGTCGTCTGCAGTGGAGTTGGGTCTCAACGAGGACGATGCCTTTGCTAAAGGCCCGACCCTGTCCGTCTACAAGGAGTACTTTGAGAGCCAGTTCCTGGCCGACACCGAACGGTTTTATACAAGGGAAAGCACAGAGTTCCTGCAACAAAATCCCGTTACTGAGTACATGAAGAAGGTGAGATTGTAATGGATTACACTTTGATTTAACACCGTAATGTGCAGTTTGCAGCAATATGTAGTAATATGATTGAACTTAATATGATTTTAAGTTGCTTAAGTTTGAAAAGTTATGTTTCTTAGCTGTGTGAACGCAAACACGTCCTGTAAATGTCCTGGGATCGCTCCCGGAAAGAGGACCTAGTAAAATTGCCATAAGATACCCAGAAAGCCCTCAGTGTGAATGAGACACAGAAACAATGGCGTAAGGGGCGTGCTGTAGTGAGGACGCACGTGTCATTGCAACGTGAAGTTAAGGCTCAGCTCTTTAAAACGAGGTGGTTTAACATTCACGATGAGAAATGTCTGCAAAAAAGCAGAAATCAGTTAGCTCATCACTCTCCGCGCTGAAGCGGAGATCATTCACCAGCATAATAATAGCGCATCACGAGCTCATATGAGTTAAGGGCTCGTTATAGTTGTGCACAGGTCCTACGGCATAGCCGCAATGGCGTAGGTTCCGCGTCGGTTTTCATTTATACTTTTGTGTTGTCGTCCGCGTCGACGTGCAAACACACGCGCAAGACCGCTGGTTAACCCACAAACGAAGAAGAAACAGCAACTTGTTGTCTATGATTTGAGAAGACCAGCAATGATGGAAGTAAATAAACAGCGACTTTTGATGCAGTTTGAGTTAAATCACTCCTCAACTTGGCTCATCTTTGTTTTCACCTTCGCAAACGGAAATACCTATGACACCGTTTTTTTTACCTGACGGGAGGGGTTCTGGTGGACCAATCACAGCATTTGCGGTCCGCGTAGATCTGACGCACAGGCTACGGATAGCCTACGCCGTAGCTACAGCGTAGAACTTACGCACGACTATAAATCGGGCTTTAATAATAAACAAAAATGCTTGTGCGTCATCGCCACAAGATATTTCGTTCAGCTCTTTTTTAGCAGTTACATTCACATTAAGAAATATCTGCAAACTGGACTGAAGGGAGAGCTCATCAAATATCCAACTTTAACTGTGGGTTCACACCGCGTTTAATGCGTCAAATTCACCTCTACCGCGTCTAGTTTGCCACTTGAACATTTTAAATTTACTCGCTTCATTCACGCGTGAAAGCCACGCGTAAAATTCTAGTCATTGAGACATTCACGTGGATATTCGCCTCATGGGAGGGGCTTCTGCGACTCTGCTCGCTTCCTGTAATCATGTCACTATTGGGCAAGCTACTGATTGGTTAACGACGTGCGTTTTTCCGCCGAAGTTCAAATTTTGCAACTCACGCGTTTCCCGCGGCAACGCTCAATCTGCGCCATTCGCGCGAACCGGAAGCGTGAATGAGGCGGAATCGCATCTACCGTGCCGCTCTAAGCACCTCCTTCTCGCTGCGAGACCTCCAGATGCACGTCAACGCGTCTTAACATTGAAATCACTCGCGCTTGACGCCTCTACCGTGGCTGGTGTAAACGCAGCATAAAGCTGAGATTATTCATCACCAGCATACTCGAATGGCACGTCACGCGCTCCTATATATTGTTATCATAAACAAAAATGCACGCGAGTGGTTTCTGGAGAGAAAAATAATGGATAATAAGCAAACTTTAGACACTACCGAGAAAAAAACTACCAAGTGCAGGACCTCACTTTACGTGTCTTTCTGGGATATTTACAGTATCTGTGTGAATGCACTCACATTTTCCGGCAAATCATTGGCAGTGTGAATGAACCAAAAATCGTACGATCCCGGCCAAATCCTGGACGCATTTTCCGTGTATTTTCTTTGTGAAAAGGGCTATACTGTTAATCCGCAAAAAAATGTGGTAGGTGGAGCCAGATACACATAAAAACGTTTAACTTGACTGAAGCAACCTGATAAACTACAGTTGTTTACAGTAATGCTGCGTTCAGACCAGCCGCGGTAGAGGCGTCAAGCGCAAGTGATTTCAATGTTAAGTCAACGTAAAGGCACGTTGATGTGCGTCTTGGAGGTCTTGGGGCGCGAATAAGGCATTTAGCACGGCACAGTAGACGCAATTCCGCCTCATTCGCGCATCTAGCATGAATTGAGTGTTGCCGCGGCAAACGCTTAAGTTAGAAGCTAGCTCTAGTAGAGACGTGATTACAGGAAGCGAGCGGAGTCGCAGAAGCCCCTCCTAGAATTTCACGCAAGACTTTCACACGCGAACGAAGCGAGTAAACTCAAAATGTTCAAGCTGCAAACTAGACGCGGTAGACGCAAATTTAGGTAAGGGGGCGTGCACACCAGAGCGTTTATACACAGCTGAAAATGCCAAGTGGATGCCGACTGCAGGCTCAGCTTTTTTTTAATCTGAGCGCTTTGGTTGCTATCATAATTCTGCGTTCGTCAATGAACAATGTGCCGGTTGGTTGTTGTGATATTTGTTATGCCCCTCCTCCACTGTGATTGGACAGCTAAGTGAGAAGTGACATTGACAAGCTGAGCGTTTCACCCAAAGTTTAAATTTTTTTAACTCCGCATGGAAAAAACTCAGAGAAAAGCGGTGTGTGAAAAACGCTACCTTTTTGGCGTGCACGCTACCTTTTTGTTTTTTTAGTATTAAAGAATATAGGCAACCAAACTGGTGCCCTTTGACTTATGAAAAGTATTTTCAAATTAAAGTATTTTCTTTATTAAAGGCAAGAGCTGATCTTCAAAAAGCATTTTTCCAAAAGGTACACTTTGAAAAGTGGGGTTCGTCTTATTATCAGGGTCATCTTATATTTGGGACAATTGGGTATTATGGTACCTTTAAAATGGGTTGGGTCTTTCAGTGCAAGCTGCCTAAGACATGAAAGTGAGGACAAAAAACGCAGAAGGTACACATTACAAAATGACCCTAAGCAAATGTGCTAGTGCAAGTGTGTGCATAGATAAGTGTGAATGTACAGTGTAGATATGTATACGTAAACACATAAGTGTACAGTATATGGGTGATTATATAAATCCAGGTACATTTGGTTTACAAAGTTTTCTTTATCAGATGGTTATATTTTTAATTATTATAATAATTTGGTACTCATTGTCATGGATCACAAGATATGCATACATAGAAAGACAGTATATACATGTCTTGTCTGTGAAACCAGGTTATGAAATGTTACAGAATATTGTTAATGGTTGGTAAATAGCTGTTTTATGTTGAATAGAAGACTTATGTTGTGTTTTTGTTTTGCAGGCAGAGTCTCGTCTGCTGGAGGAACAGAGAAGAGTTCAGGTGTATCTCCATGAGAGCACACAGGATGAGCTGGCCAGGAAATGTGAGCAGGTTCTTATAGAGAAACACCTGGAGATCTTCCACACAGAGTTCCAAAACCTGCTAGACGCAGACAAGAACGAAGGTGTGAAGCATACCTCATATTACTTTTGTTTTTTTATCTTCGCAAGGGTCCTTTAGTTGTAGACATTAACCCTCGTTTTGTCCCCGTGTAGATCTCGGTCGCATGTACAATCTGGTGTCGCGCATCACGGACGGCTTGGGAGAGCTAAAGAAACTTTTGGAAACGCACATTTATAATCAAGGCCTGGCTGCTATAGAGAAGTGTGGCGAGTCTGCTCTCAATGTGAGTTCATGATGTTGCACCTTAGTCTCCTTAGCGGTGGTCAGTTTTAATTTTGTGGCGGGCTGAAAAGTAAATGAGTGTATGGGAATGCACAACGACGCTCTCACTTGTATGATGTCACAGCAGTAGGCAGCGCAAATATAACCACATGCCTATAATCCCTCCCCAAAACCAAACCATGGGGTACTATGCAATGGAAGAGCGCCATTAGTGTTGCAATGCTTGCTTAAGGTTATCATACCGCCAAAATCTCACACCGGCCCATGCCTAGTGTTTACTTTTTGTTTAGTATCTGAGGACAGTAAGCATCGCAAGCATCCACCGTTTGTGTGGTCTGTTTATAACTGCTGTATTTGTGTTTTATTTTCTCATAGGACCCCAAAATGTACGTCCAGACCATTTTGGATGTCCACAAAAAGTACAACGCCCTGGTCATGTCGGCATTCAATAACGATGCTGGTTTTGTGGCAGCTCTGGACAAGGTATTCAAGTCAGCCTTTTAAGAATACTCATCCTCGAGGATTAGTTAACAAATATTTGATTTCTCTTTAGGCGTGCGGGCGTTTCATCAATAACAATGCCGTTACAAAGATGGTTCAGTCCTCCAGCAAATCGCCCGAACTACTGGCCAGATATTGCGACTCGTTGCTCAAGAAAAGGTTTGCATGGATTGGATTGGCTTTATGAATCATTTGCATTGTTGTGCGTTAAGCATTAGGCACCGTTTACATCCGCCTGTTTAATAATGTACTCAAAGCTCTCTCATGTTTTTAGTTCCAAAAACCCAGAGGAGGCCGAACTTGAGGACACTCTCAATCAAGTGGTGCGCTTCACAATATCACAGCACCACAGTGCACTTTTACCTCATTGCTCTTACGTTACGTCTATATTGATTTCCCTTCCTCTCATCTCTAGATGGTGGTGTTCAAGTACATCGAGGACAAGGACGTGTTTCAGAAGTTCTATGCAAAGATGCTGGCCAAACGTCTGGTCCATCAGAACAGTGCCAGTGATGATGCAGAGGCCAGCATGATCTCCAAACTAAAGGTTTGGCTTTTATACCATTCATCTTGTACAATTATACAGTTGTGTTTGAATGCATAATAAAGTTCAGATTTAGGATACAAGAATTTAGTGCAGATGTCAAGGAAGCATATTACAAATAGGACTGTCACGATTATGACATTTTGCTGACGGTTAATTGCTTAACAAATTGTGGCGATTATGACGATTAAATGTCTGTTTTATTGCTTTGACATTTTGTTCATGAAATAATTTTCACACATTGTTGTTCACTGTATTGAATAGCTACACTATCAGTTAAGGAAGCGCCATCTGGTACGGTCTCGTTTATACAGGCACTGCAGCTCCCCCTTGTGTTTTTTAAAGAGATGTGCAATCATTGGGGTGATCTGAAATCATCGCGATGAGTTCAAACTATTGCGACGAGACAATTATTTAATCATTGTGACAGCCCTAATTATGAATATTATAGTAATCTGCAGAAATTGTGGGGGTATTTTTATTCTTACTTAAATGTTCTTGTTTTAGTTGTTTTACTGTCCGAATATCTGATGGTTGGTTTGTCGTTTTCAGCAAGCCTGCGGCTTTGAATACACATCAAAACTGCAGCGCATGTTTCAGGACATCGGAGTGAGCAAAGACCTCAATGAACAATTCAAGAAACACCTCACAAACTCTGAGCCTTTGGACTGTAAGTATGAGTTTTACTCTTCAGTAGGGCTGCAACAACTAATCCATAAAATCGATAATGAAATTCGTTGCCACCACAACTGTCGGACAGTGCAGACATGCGTCAGCGCAAACTGTGCGCTTATAATTAAAGTCAGGCCCTGTTTCTTCATTCAACGCAAGCTGTTTGTTTAAAAGCAAGGCAGAGTTGCCCGGACCGCAGCGTTGCCAGGTCCTCTGCCTTTCGGCTGAAATGGGCTTCTTTTAAACTTGTTTCTGCAGGTTAGGGATGGAAGGATTTGGTTCATTAGCATGTATTAGTTGGTATTTGGGCTGTGAATAGTTATTGGGATGCTTTTGGACTAATTCAGAATGACCATTTTGTTAAGCAGATCTGGCAACCCTAACAGGACAAAGGAAGGAAAAGCGCAAAAGAACGCTGGTTAATAAAGATTTAATTTCGTCATTTAATATAGCCAAGTTTGTATTTGTTTAATTGTTGTTGGGTTTTCATAAAAATAGTAATGCACCACAAACTAAGCATCTGTTTTAAAGGGACAATAAGTAGGATTTTCCCCCATCTAGTGGTGAAATTGTATTTTGCATTCAAACAAATATTGCTCTCTAGCGCCTCGCTTTTCCAAATGCGTGTTGCAACTATGGTAGCCGTTATGTATAGAGATCGACCGATACTCATTTTTTTAAACCGATGCCAATAACAAATATTTGGATGCTTATTTGCCCGATAACCGATATGCTGAACCGATTTTTATTTATTGTTATACTTCTGTTTTTGACATAATAATTACTACAACACTACTGAACTGAACAAACCCTTATAATAATAATCATCATCACAATCACTCCCTCTTTGCATACAAAGTAATAAATAGAGGGGTCTGAAAGAGTGAAGAATAATATTAATTTAATGAATAATGTAGAAACTATATTCCCAATACATGGACCATTCCAAACACCCCTATCATTTCGTCAGAAATGGACTGATCCAAAGGTCCCGCTGCGGTTGGCAGCGGGAGAGAGAGAAAAGTATAGCGGAGTTGGCTGCTTGTTATACATAGTTTATAGAGTAAAACAGGTGGATTAAGTGCCTTTTTTGGAATAATATGGTTGTTTTGACCAGCAACATGTAGCCTTCAGCAGTCCAACAAGTAGTTAGCAAAGAGGTTTTACAAATAATATCACTGACTGGAATACTACATTCATGAAAGTAACAAACAAAACGGCTTATATATCACTGAATTTCTTAACTGGTAATGTTATTTGATGTCAGAATAATTAATATTTTGTTGTTATAGCTTATGAAATGGCTGTTGACAGCGCTGTTATCTATGCATTTACTCGCGCATTAACTGTATCAAACTGTGACCGCTTGCGGAGGTAATAAATAATTAATTCATATCCACAGACATTTATATAGATATTTTAGCAAAATAATGTTTGGTAAATCTGGTAAATTTTAATATAACTTAGGGTAAATCTTGTTAACCGCTTCAGCCTTCAACCCCGGTAAGTGAACAGCACGTGATTTTGTGAGTTCGTCTCTATTTTTGGACAAACTGAATACATTGCTTTTAATATATCAACTTATTTAACATAACATACATTAATGCACAAATAAGATGTGTTATAAATGCCTCAGATGCAAAGTAAGTATACTCAAAGTCCTTTTAATGAAGTCGCGTCACTCCGCCGTCATATTTGCTGTGCACGTTGCTGCTGCTGTGAGCTCCTCTCCTCAGATGCGTCCAGCGCGCAATTCTCAATTCTCTCGTTTATCGGTCAATCCGATATCACAAACCCGATATCCGATCATCGGAAAATGCTCAAATATCGGGGAAAATATCGGAAAACAGATATATCGGTCGATCTCTAGTTATGTACTCCGTGATCTCAGCTGGTTCACATTTTCTGCATGAAAACGCGTTGTGAAAACGCGTTGGTAGGTTAGTAGGGCTGTCACTTTTGAGAAAATCAAATTCGAACGGATATCGAATATCATGCAATGTATTCGAATATATTCGAATATATATTCTCCCCCCCGCACGCATCAAAAAAAAAAAAAACGTAATGGCGATACAATCGCATATTTATTAACAGTGACGGTCATAAACAGGACTGTCTGGATTACTTTTTTACTTAATGTTTGAAACAGCAGGTTATCAACTTATAAATATAGGGCCCTATAATTTCCGCGATCACGGAATCGCAGACGGAATCGCGGAATTGGGTAATTAACACGGAATCTAGTATTAACGTGGAATTTTGCGGAATTTTACGTATTTTGAATAAAATTATGTTTTTGTGTGGGAGACGAACGTATGTCTGGGGGAAATGCAGACCGGGAAGTAAATCTGGGCGACACGCCCCCTCCCGTCGTTTCAGACCCCCTCCAAAACACTGAAACCATGGCGAAGCGGCTCTCCACGACTCTGCTTTCGTCAGCGAAAAATTTAGAAATTCGACGCTAAGCACCTAGTTCCGAGCAGGTCTCACATGACTTTTATGTGACCAGAGAACTGTTATTTTGGAAGTTTTGTCAACACTCTGTTCACGGTGAGCGCAAAGATACATGCACTCTCTCATCCATGTCTGTCTCACTGTACCTCTCTCATGTGCACGCGCTCACGCATCTGTCCGAAGTGCGAACACAAATCCTCATGTATTTGTTCAGTTTTATGCATTTCAAGCGAGCTGAGGCAAACTAACTATCCCTTGCATTTAAAATATAATTATCTGCATCATGGCGCCGCTCTCTGTCTCTCTTTCACTCGCACGTGCAAAGAGCTGCGTGCTCATGCTTTCCTAAGTCAGATCACTATTCTGTGTATGTTTGTAAAGTTATATGCATTTCAAGCGATTGTGTATAAAATATGGATCGCGTTCCGCTGGATTGATGTGTTTAAGGCACTTCTGAAGGCACCACTGCTTTGACACCTTGTTGTAGCCTCTGCAACAACACTAAACAATGCATTGAATTGAGTTGTGTGTGTGTGTGTGCGCGCGCGCGTGTGTAAATGCATCTTTTATAGTCATTAAGTAATCCTGTTATCCAGTTTTTCCCCAAATCATTTACATTTTAATCATTAACATTAAAGGCACACTCTTTTAAAAGTAAAGGGTAAAAAATATAATTGCCAAAAATTTAAACGGATAAAACTGAATTTGCAAACATTAAAACGGAGAAAACGGAATTTGGGAAAAAATAAAACGGAATTTGGGAAAAAATAAAACAGATTTTATAGGGCCCTATAAATAACAACTTATATGAATAAAAAAAATTCAGAACAGGTACAAACAATATATGACAACTTAAACAGCAGCAGGAGTAAGGCATATAGCCAAGCCCAAAACGGAATTTGCTCCCGCAGATTTCGGTGGAAAACTCTCCGGAATTCCGCGGATTAATTGCTGTCATTGACAAGCACACATATTATTTAGCTATAATAAAAGTCTGATAAATCTGAGTAATATTTGCTTTTATCCGATTAATAATCGTTAGTTGCAGCCTCATCGCTTAGATATTGTGATGTTGTTTTGTTTTCTAGTGGACTTCAGCATCCAGGTGCTAAGCTCAGGTTCCTGGCCTTTCCAGCAATCCTGCACGTTTGCCCTGCCGTCAGAGGTAATACGAACCACATCTAATTCTTCTACAATGAACCATGTTTCTCTTTTAGATTTAGCTGACATCTGAGTCAGCTTCCAAAGTAAAATAGATAAAAATCTTGATTTCTCCTGCATACACAGTTGGAGAGGAGCTACCAAAGGTTCACAGCCTTCTACGCCAGCAGGCACAGCGGCCGTAAGCTCACCTGGCTTTACCACCTGTCCAAAGGAGAACTGGTCACCAACTGCTTCAAAAACCGCTACACCTTACAGGTATGCCAAGATGAATAGGATTTGAATGCTGCATATTTCTGCCGTACATGTGTTAACCTTTAGATTTAAAGATACGACTTTTGAGTATTTTGAGTCGTTTCTTTTATAAAATATTTGAATTAACATTTGTGCATTTGGTGGATCCTTTTATCCTTACAGTGCATTCAAATTATATGTTTTTATACTAGGGATGCACCGATAGGATTTTTTGGACCGATACTGATTTAAACAGACAACTTCTGGCCGATACCGATATTAAACACTTGTACACAATACTATACAGTTGGTCTATTAGCTAGTTTATTTCTGTATCAAATTATTTTTACTGAACATGGATTGGATCTAATTAACATTCAACTGACCAACATAATAAGAGAGCACAAATTAAGCTAAAACAAATATAATAAGACAGCATGACAACCTTCAAAGGGGGTTTGTGCTATTCAGCATTTCTTTTATTAAATTAACTCATTTTTTACATATAATGGATTTCTTTATGCAGTTAATTAATAAACAATCGGTATCGGCCTTTCTCGTGCTATTGCCGATATGCCGATGGTTTCAAATTCATCAAAAATCGGCCGATAAATATCGGCGCCCGATACATCGGTGCTTCACTGTTTTATACTGATTTCTGGATATTGAGCTCATGACCTTTGCGGTGTCAACCAGCTATAGGAAGACTAAATACATGAATGTTTCTGCCTCCAGGCCTCCACGTTCCAGATGGCCATTTTACTGCAGTATAACACAGAAGATGTTTATACGGTGCAGCAGTTGACAGACAGCACACAGATCAAAATTGTACGTGAACAGAGCTGCATTCAGTATAGTGCAACTTTCAACTGTTCACATTAGAAAATTAATCACTCCACACATTTTTTCTTTTTTTGTTTTAGGATATACTGGTGCAAGTTTTGCAAATATTATTGAAATCCAAGTTGCTGGTAAGTGATTTGGTTCTTTCCTTGATTCTACTACACAATTAGATGCCTGAAAATGACTCTGACCCCCCCCACAAACCCTCCTCGATGTATATGATTATATTTTCAGATTAACACACTCGAGTTATAGTAGAAAATGTCTTGGCTGTTCCAAGATTTGTGGTGCTTCGGATTTAAATCCCAAAAAAGTGCATCCATTCTTCATAAAAGTAATCCACACGGTTTTCAGAGTTTAACAAAGGCCTTTTGAAGGAAATTGATGCAATTTTGTAAGAAAAATTGTAAATCTAAAATAACTACGTTCCGGTAACAACTGATGCTCATTAACGAGAGAGAGCATTTCCCAGCATATAACATAGGGCTGGGTATTGACAAGGGCCTCACGATACAATACGTATCACGATACGATACGTTGTGCGCTGCGATACATTACACTACTTTTTTTATCAAAAATGTCTAAAAAATTAGAGCTGATTTTTTTGTTCTTAAAGCCAAAGTGCGTCCACACGTCAGCTTTGAAAGCTGCAGGCGTTTTTAAATTTTCTCACTCCCGCTAACTTCTGAGACATCGGCCGAATGGTCGTATATGACAGATAAATGGACAGCGACAACTACAGCAGCAGCGGAGGAGATCGTTTGACGCATAAAGAGGATTTGATTTTTTTTTCGATAGTAGAGATTGAAATATCGATACACTATCGTGGAAAAATTTATCACGTGTTTATTCACTACTGCACTACGTCTGGTACGCTACGTCATACGCTGGGAATGCACTTTACAAGCTAAAATAACTAGCTCGCGATAACTACTGACGCGCGTTCATGAGATATGCTCTGGGAAACACACTGACATTGGACTTGCCGCACAAAACGTAAAAAAATACTCATTTCGAATTCTATTTCCTGCCTGGCATTTTGATTTTTGAGCTTCCACGTTTGTCACTACGGCACCACGTTTCGTACACTACGTCATACACTGGAAATCAACTTTACAATCTAAAACAACTACTGATGTGCGTTCATGAGAGAGTGCGTTTCCCAGCGCATGACATAGGACTTGTCACACAAAATGTAAAAAAAACCTTGTTTCGAATTTTATTGTCTGTCTGGCATTTTGATCTCTGCGCTTCCACGTTTGTCACTACGGCACTAGGTCTTGTGCGCTACGTCATACGCTGGAAATGCACTTTACAATCTAAAAAAACTAGCTTCAGGTAACGACTGACACGCGTTCACGAGTGCGTTTCCCAGCGTATGAGATGAAGTGCCGTTGTGACGAACGTAAAAAATACTCGTTTTAGAATTCTATTTCCTGCCTTGCATTTTGATCTTTGCGCTTCCACGTTTGTCACTACGGCACTACGTCTCGTACGCTACGTCATACGATGGAAACGCACTTTACAATCTAAAAAAACTAGCTTCAGGTAACGACTGACACGCGTTCACAAGTGCGTTTCCCAGCGTATAACGTTGCGTATGAGATGAAGTGCCGTTGTGACGAACGTAAAAAAATACTCGTTTTAGAATTCTATTTTCTGCCTGGCATTTTGATCTTTGCCTCTACGTTTGTCCCTATGGCACTACTACTAAAATAACTAGCTTCCGGTAACGACTGACGCATGTTCACGAGTGTGTTTCCCAGCGTATGACGTAGAATATGAGATGTTGTGTCATTGTCACAAACATAAAAAAAATCAGTTTTAGAATTATATTTCCTGCCTCCCATTTTGACCTTTGCGCTTCCACGTTTGTCACTACGGCACTAGGTCTCGTATGCTACGTCATACGCTGGAAATGCACTTTACAATCTAAAATAACTAGCTTCAGGTAACGACTGACGCACGTTCACGAGTGCATTTCCCAGCGTATAACGTAGCGTATGAGATGAAGTGATGTTGTGATGAACGTAAAAAAATACTCGTTTTAGAAGGCGGGACCTATTCCACCGTACCGCGCATTTTGATCTTTGCCTCTACGTTTGTCACTACGGCACTACTTCTAAAATAACTAGCTTCCGGTAATGACTGACGCCCGTTCATGAGTGTGTTTCCCAGCGTATGATGTAGCGTATGAGATGTTGTGTCATTGTCACAAACGTAAGAAAATTAGTTTTAGAATTCTATTTCCTGCCTCCCATTTTGACCTTTGCGCTTCCACGTTTGTCACTATGGCACTAGGTCTCGTACGCTACGTCATACGCTGGAAATGCACTTTACAATCTAAAATAACTAGCTTCAGGTAATGACTGACGCACGTTCACGAGTGCATTTCCCAGCGTATAACGTAGCGTATGAGATGAAGTGATGTTGTGATGAACGTAAAAAAATACTCGTTTTAGAATTCTATTTCCTGCCTGGCATTTTGCTCTCTGCACTTCCATGTTTGTCACTACGGCACCACTACTCGTACGCTACGTCATACGATGGAAACGCGCTTTACGATCTAAAATAACTAGCTTCAGGTAACAACTGACGTGCGTTCACGAGTGCATCTCCCAGCGTATGATGTAGCGTATGAGATGTAGTGTCATGGTGACAAATGTAAAAAAATACTAGTTTTAGAATTCTATTTCCTGCCTAGCATTTTGATCTTTGCCTCTACGTTTGTCTCTACAGCACTACTACTAAAATAACTAGCTTCCGGTAACGACTGATGCATGTTCACGAGTGTGTTTCCCAGCGTATGACGTAGAATATGAGATGTTGTGTCATTGTGACAAACGTTAAAAAATCAGTTTAGAATTCTATTACCTGCCTGACTATAAGCCGCACCAAAGTATAAGCCGCATCATTCAAAAATGGGTCATTAAGATGAAATAACATATATAAGTTACAGTGGACTACACGTCGCGTTTATTTAGAAAATTTTCATAAAATCCAAGCCGAAGAACAAACATTTAGTCTGGAAAGGCGAGTTATTCAATTAAACAACAGCAGACAGAACAGCAGGCTGAATAGATGTCTGTATGTTAAAGTAATATTATCAGTTATTTAAACGATAAGCCGTAGCATACAGAACTTACCTGGAAGGTTGAATAGTATAAATTAACCAAACAAGCCAACTAGCGAAAAGTTCGCATACTCGTCATTCCACATTACTGAATCCATTAAATTACTTAAATACAGGAGCAGCATATAGCGGACTCTCACGGCTGTAGACGGTAATAATGTCTTTTGCCTCATAAATGTCAAAATTAATTCATACTGACTTACAAGGCGCACCTGACTATAAGACGCAGCACCAGCCAAGTTATGAAAAAAATTGTATACATCGAGGATGGCTTGCGGGTGAGTAAATTTTTTGGTCAACTATCCCTTTAACAGCTCAGAACTCCATTTATAGTCTTGATAAATGTCTCTGGTCTGATGTACATTTATTTTATAAAATGATTACCTTAATAATAATAATGATGATGATGGGTAAAATCAAGCACAGCCCTATGTATATTTTATCTTTTTGAATATTGTTTCTTCACTCAGAAATGCTATTTCTTGACTATAACAGACCGATACTTATTGCATTAATGTGTTTGTGCAGGTTCTGGAGGATGAGAATGCAAATGTGGATGAAGTGGAATTCAAACCCGACACTCTCATAAAACTTTTCTTGGGTTATAAAAAGTAGGTCAGCATGGCAACTTATGGTGTGTTCAGGTCATGTCGGATATATCGTATTTACGAGATAAATGTGTGTGAATGCCACCACAAAGTCGTAAACCGGAGAGGAAACTCAAGATTTTCTGTAAGCCTCAGTTTACAAGTTGGTCAGTCACAAACGATGCAATGTCTGTTAGTTATTTACAACAAAATAATTAAAATGTAAAATTACAGTGTACAGTTGCTTCATAAACGTAAACAAACAAAAGCATAAACAAAACACCTGATGCGCTTTTTTTGTAAGAATAGTTAATGATCCTTGCTATATTTCGTGCAATTCGTTAAAAAAAAGGTGCACTGCCATCTTGCGCCGACGAAAGTGACTTGAACCCATCTGACATCGTAAAAACCAACGTATTGGCTCATAAATATGAACAACAACACTTGAGAACATACAATTTAATCTCTCATACTGTGCTCTCAATTGCTGCTGTTGTGAATATTAATGGCTGTTTTTCTATCTAGTAAAAAGCTGCGAGTAAACATTAATGTGCCAATGAAGACGGAGCAGAAACAGGAACAGGAAACGACCCACAAAAACATTGAGGAGGACCGAAAACTCCTTATTCAGGTATCCACATCCAGCCATTGCATAATTGTGACTTTGGCTGTGCAAGGCTAAAGTCTCAAAATGTAATAATGAGATTAGGAGCATCAAAGTTTGATTTCGATCATTCAATTTACTCAGTATAAAAGATATCACGGTTAAATTTCATAGAATGATCTTTACGTTATGTAGAAAACTGTAAATCACAAGAAAATTACATTAGCTGGGTCACAGTGGGCAGTATTTCTTTATGCTGTACTTTGAAATATTTAAGTATGATCAATCACAGCATTTTAAGGGACACTCCTGATTTTCGAGCTCCCCTAGAGTTAAATTTTTTTTTTTTACCATTTTGGAATCCATTCAGCTGATCTCCGGGTCTGGTGGTACCACTTTTAGCATAGCTTAGCATAATCCATTGAATCTGATTAGACCATTAGCATCGCGCTAAAAAAATAACTAAAGAGTTATTGAAAGTAACCAAGGGCACTATTTTTAGGCAGTGCGTAATATCATGTTACGGCAGCAAAGTCCTTGATTATTACGCCAGAATGAGAGTATAGTTCCTAGCCATATCTACCTGAAAATCGCAACTTTTAATTTTCCGTCGGTCTTAGTACACAATGTAACTACAGAAGAGTCAAGTTTTAAATAGGAAAAATATAAAAATTCTTTGGTTATTTTTAGCGCGATGCTAATGGTCTAATGGGATTCAATGGATTATGCTAAGCTATGCTAAAAGTGCTATCGCCAGACCCGGAGATCAGCTGAATGGATTCCTAAACGGCAAGAATCAAATGTTTAACTCTAGGGGAGCTGGAAAATGAGCATATTTAAAAAAAAGTGGAGTGTCCCTTTAAATATTGCAAAACAAAAACCATTGTCATTATTTAAAAGGATTAGCACACAGTACATATGCTGCAAAATACACTTTTATTTATAAATACAAATTGGTCTTACTGCAGGCGGCCATCGTGAGAATCATGAAGATGAGGAAAGTCCTGAAGCACCAGCAGCTCCTTGCAGAAGTTCTGAATCAGCTCTCATCGCGGTTCAAACCCAGAGTCCCCGTCATCAAGGTCAGTTACCCTTATGGTTTACAGGCATCATTTACAGTATTGATTATGACTTTAACATCATTGAAAAACCATCCTCCTCATGCTGTACACAACTGTCTTTGTTCTTGCAGAAGTGCATTGACATCCTCATAGAGAAAGAGTATCTGGAGAGGGTGGATGGAGAGAAGGACACCTACAGCTACCTGGCCTAAACCTACAGCTACCCCTCCACGGCCTTCTGTCTGTCTCTCACGCATATTGTTTTTTTTTTTTTTAAATAAGTTGTTTCTCTGGTAATAAATATCATTCCTCTTGATGCTGGACTTGTTTTGAAGGAATTTTTAAAAGGACAAACAAGCGTGTGTGAGTTCAACTTAACTGTTTTATTGGACCGCCTCTCCTCTGGATGGACAAGATTGTACATACATGCATAAATACATACATACATACAGAGAGATGTTGAGCTTTAATCTTGCAAAATGAAACATTACAGGTTTAAAATGCCAAATTGGAAATAAACCTTTCACGTTACGCATGCTATTGCCCATCAGCATTAAAATGAATAAAAATATAAACAAGGTTAAACTGAAATCCCATAGCGGTTAAAATGCCTGGATAATGTTTTAAGATATGAAACAGAAAAAAATAGGAAAAGGTGCAATTTTAGGTGCACATGCCAGGGAGAAAAGACCGGTTTGTGTATTCTGAATTGTTTCCTGCTACCAGAAAACCATTTGTATAGTGTGGTTCACTTTTTTAAATGTGTGTTAAATAAAAGAATTAAATGTTTCCGTATGTATTTCTGAAACTGTAAAATTACTGACACCCAAAAAACTTAGGGGACTTTACATTTGAGGACTAAGCCCATGTGGATCCATACCACTTAAATGCAAGAAACTATGGTGATTTTTAGATTCGGTGTTTTGCTTCATAAACCCAGAACACAAGTTATAAAAAAAAGAAATGGTACAAAGGAACTTGCGAGTCTCCCTGCCCTGTCCCCTTGACTATTAATTGTGTGTTCACATGGCTCCAAAAAGCCAGTGGCAGAGAAATAGCTGACGTGTCAGATGCCTTTGAAACTATGGGGGTGATGATTGATACAGTATTATAAAAAACGTGTGTTTTAAATTAGTTTAAAGAAACGCAGGCTGAAATGATCAAAACGCATAGACAAGTCTGACTCAAACGAAGAACCAACCAAAAACTTGTTTTCATTTCTGATAAGGAATTTTCTAACTAATCACATTTTCCAATTTACTCTCCGTGCATGTCTAGATGGACCAATCACAGTTAGAGATTTCATATATAATAAAAACAACCATTCTCCTCATGCTGTACACCAGTGATTCTCAAACTGGGGGCGGCCCAGTTTAGTGACATTTTATTTAAAAAAGTTATCATAAATTCTGTGTAAATAGAAAAACCTCAGAAAAAGAAGGCTACTTATCAACACCACTACATTGTATAATTTAAAGGGGACATACCATGAAAATCTGTCCTTTTTAATGTTTAAGTGCTAAAATTGGGTCCCCAGTGTTTCTATGAACCTAAAAATTTAGAAAAAGATTAACCCAGTAACTTAGTTTTGGTAAACCATTCTCCACAAGCATGTGGAAAAAATGTGATTAAAAAATTGGCTCCCCTTGTGATGTCAGAAGGGGATAATACCGCCCCTTAATCTGCACTATCCAACCATGGCACTGCCATTTAGTGCAGAGTTCAGCTCATTTGCATTTTAAAGGGATAGTTCACTTTAAAATGAAAATTCTGTCATCATTTTCTCATCCTCATGTTGTTTTAAATCTGTATGAGTTTCTTTTTCTGATGAACACAAAATAAGATATTTTGAGAAAGGATGGTAAACACACAGCAGTAAGTGACCATAGACTTCCATAGTAGGAATAAAAAAATATGATGGAATTTAATGGGTACCCTCAACTGTGTGCTTATCATAATATTTTCTTAGTAATTTATCGCAATAATATTTTTCCCTACTATGGAAGTCAATGGTCACTTACTGCTGTGTGTTTACCATCATTTATCAAAATATCTTCTTTTGAGTAAATTATGACAGAATTTTCATTTTAAAGTGAACTATCCCTAAATGACACACCCAAACGCCACATTTTTGCTCACACCTACAAAGTGGTAATTTTAACATGTTATAATACATTTTTGTATATGATATTTTGATTTAAAACTTCACACTCTGGGGACACCAACGATTTATTTGACATCTTAAAAAAAGTATTGTGAAATGTCCCCTTTAATATGTTTAATTTAATTCAAATGTTAAGTTTTGGAATGTTTTATGTCATAAAAAATTTATGCCGAAAAAATTTGAGAACCACTGCTGTGCACGACTGTCTTGGTTATCTAAGAGTATCTGGAGAGGATGGCTGAAGAGAAGGACACCTACAGCTACCTGGCCTAAACCTATGTCACCAACCTTGGACTTTTATACTAGTTAAAATGATTATACTGATAAGTCAGTCAATAATTAATCTTAATATAATTAAATAATCTAAAATTATTAGAATAAGACTTGATTGAGAATTACGTTTCATGATAGATTCCCATCAAAGTGTTATTTATTTACTCTTTGAACACCAAAACAATACCCCAGTACAGTTCTATGGGAAAAAAATATTAGAAAAGATGAATAAGAAAAACCTTAACCTATATAATTACAAACATGACCTTTAAAATATTTAAAGCCTTTAGACTTGGGTTAGATAATGCGTGAACTGTTTTTATAGCTTTTCTAGTAGAAAAAATATATAATTCTCTAACTATTTAAAGACTACTGGGGAAAAGAATGTGACATTTGACGAATATATTACATTTTTTCATATTGAAAAAAAATAAGTCTCATAAACATGAAATATAAGGCTTGTTCGACTTCATGCGGCGCCGCAAGAAACGACAGCCGGATGATGACGTCAAAGTATCGCGAAAGCGAGATGGTTTATGATTTCCTGAATCATTCTCGCGGTACTTTGACGTCATCCGCTGTCGGTTCTTGGGCCGCCGTATGAAAAACAGACAGGCAGATGACGTCAAGATACCGCGAGACCGATTAAAGAAATCATACGAAGTAGTCTATTTCGAATAGCTCTCGCGATGGTTTGGTGCGTCAACGGCCTGTCAGTTCTTGTGGCGCCGCTTGAAGTCTAAACACACCTAAAATCACGTGCTCAAAAAGTTGAATCAGTGGACGTCATGGCGCAGGTGTGTGATTGGCGGTTTGATTACCTGCACAGGTGCGGGTCGGCGGTGTTTGTGTGTGATGGATCCTGGGGCTGAAGCTGCTGTGCCAGCGGGCGTGCAAGCGCGTGATGAGCTCTCCGAGAAATGTCAGAAGTTATTTCTGGAGTTTTTGGAAGAGTGAGTGCAGTCAGGTGCTGTATTTTAATGAGGTCTCTAACTTCACTTGTAACATCTGACTGAATGCTCAGGTTTCAGGATAAAAACGGTGACGTCTTGTATCTGGTCGATGCGCAAGAGTTGATCAGACCGGAGAGAAACACGCTCACTGTCAGCTTCACTAACATTGAGCATTACAACCAGCAGCTGGCCACCACTATCCAAGAGGAATATTACAGGTATTAACAAAAGCATTTTCTGTGTAAGTCTGTGTTGGTTTTAACCAGACGCGAGCGATGATAGTATGCCAAGGTCCAAATGAGCAACGGTTATTTTCAGGGTCTCTGATTCTGTGACGTCGCGGCTGATAGCTCCGCCCACTTATATCATCGATATACAAGTAAACATGGACGGCGAGTTGCTTTTTTATTTAGGTTCTGTATGAAATCGATTCTGAATCACAAGGCTCCAATTCTGTGTTTCATGCACATCTCGTGCATGTATTACAGCTCTGTGATCAGTAGGAAATCCTTATCAATCTAAAATCACTAGTTTGAGTCGTTTATAATATGCATTTAAAAAGCAACACTCCTCTTTATTATCATGAAAATAGTAAACAATTTGAAGAACAGCGATATAAACATAGACATTAGTATATAATGTCTATGAATATAAATATGCCTCTAGACATTTCCTGGAATGTAGTGGTGGTTCTTCTGCGGCACAGGGGGGGTTTCTGCGCTGGGGCGCCCTCTGGCTTTTGGATGTGCCGGCATTTCGCCGTAGTTTATTAAAATGTATTCATTGAGAAAACGCGTGTTAGATTAATCTTAACAGCCCTATTAGTTTTGGTAAACCATTCTCTGCAAGCATGTATAAAATAGGTTATTGACATTTGGCTCCCCTTGTGATGTCAGAGGGGGATAATTCCACCCCTTAATCTGCACTATCCAACCACGGCACTGCCATTTAGTACAGAGATCAGCTCATTTCCAATTAAAAGGACGCACCCAAAAACGGCTCATTACTGCTCACACCTACACCTTTTAACGTAATAAATTATCTATATGGTATTTAGAGGTAAAACTTCACAGATGTACTCTGGGGAGACCGAAGATTTTTGTTTTTGACATCTTAAAATATTCATGTGAAATGTCCTCTTTTGATTTTTGATAGACATTTTGTCGTGTTGCGTCTGGTATGGATGAACAGACTATTGCTTGTTGCTGGAATATTTCTTTATAAATTTTGTTTTCAGGGTTTACCCGTTTCTCTGCCGAGCGGTTCGCCAATTCGCCAAGGATCATGGAAACATTCCACCATCCAAAGAATTTTATGTGGCTTTTTCAGACTTTCCTTCCAGACAAAAGTAAGCATTTCCCTTCTCAGTAAGCATTACTTGTCCTCCTACAAGTCAACCCTAGTATTTCTGTCACTGACATCTTGTGCAAATGGCAAATAAACTTAAAATTTAAATTAGTCACAATTTTTTCCCCTCAGTCTTTTAAATGAATTGTTAAACCCCTCAGTCTTGCCTGCCCTAAAAAGGCTGCACCCATCACAGCACCGGACCAAAGCCTCCATTTTGTATATGGCCTCATCTCTCTGTGCTTTTCAGGATCCGTGAGCTCTCCTCCGCGCGGATTGGCACTCTGTTACGCATCAGCGGGCAGGTGGTGCGAACTCATCCGGTACACCCGGAGCTGGTCAGCGGGACTTTTCTTTGCCTTGACTGCCAGTCTGTCATCAAAGATGTGGAACAGCAGTTTAAATACACGCAACCGACCATCTGCAAGAACCCTGTGTGCGCCAACCGCCGCAGGTTCATGCTGGACACCAACAAATCCCGCTTTGTTGACTTTCAGAAAGTAAGAATGCGAAAAACAAATGACAGTACCTCCCCCAAATGTGTGCAAACATCTGTGGTTAATCCGAATAAAGCAAAAGTTTCTGGCTTTGACTCCCAGGGAAAACGTACCGCTTGCATGCACTGTGTTAGATAAGTGCATAAACATAATGTATGAGTATTTAATCGGAGCATATATGCGTAATGGTAGGTGCGCATCCAGGAGACGCAGGCGGAGCTGCCGAGAGGCTCCATTCCTCGCAGCATGGAGGTGATTTTGAGGGCCGAGGCTGTGGAATCGGCACAAGCCGGAGATCGCTGTGACTTCACCGGCACACTGATTGTTGTACCTGATGTGTCCGCACTGGCCATGGCAGGTATCCATCTAACAGATATAAAGAACCAATATATATAATATGCATGGTCTCTGTATAACCAAAGGCTACCAACATGCTCATGGTGAGTAAATGTTTTGGTTATCTGTCATTTGCTTTTGATCTTTAAAGGCACACGGGCAGAAACCAGCAGCAGGGTGACTGGGAAAGAGGGCTTCGATGCTGATGGGATTCAGGGGCTTAAGGCTTTGGGAGTCCGGGAACTGTCCTACAGATTGGCCTTTCTTGCTAACTACGTCGCCCCAACTAACCCAAGGGTGAGAGGGTTTATCATGACACAAAATCGATCATAATATTGATTTGTTTAATAATAAGTGAAAGTTTTCTGATTAAAGATAGCTTTCTTTTAAAGTTAGTTACTTCGGTGGTAGGGATGCATATCAATTAATCGCGATTAATCTATAGCAGAATAAAAGTTTTTGTTTACATCATATATGTGTGTGTACTGTGTATAATAACTTTGTATAGTTAAATGCACACACATGCATGTATATATTTAAGCAATGTTTACATGTGTATATACATTTGTATATTTATGTATAATTTATATTATATATATAAATACTTAATATATAAATATATTTTTTTCTTAAAATTATACATGCATGTGTGCATATTTATATATACATAATTATTATACACAGTTTACACACATATATGATGTAAACAAAAACTTTTATTCTGCTATAGATTAATCGCGATTAATTGATATGCATCCCTATTCGGTGGTGTTGTTCCTGTTGTGTTTAGTTCGGAGGAAAAGAGCTTCGTCCAGAGGATCAGACTGCAGAGAGTGTAAAGAATCAAATGACCGTACAAGAATGGGAGAAAGTGTTTGAAATGAGCCAAGACAAGAACCTCTATCACAACCTTTGCACCAGTCTCTTCCCCACTATTCATGGTACTCATCATTCTTTCTCTTTGGACCATATTTCCATTTCTTTAGGGTTAAAGGTGCATTGTGTAACTTTTCGAAGGATCTTGTGACAGAAATGCAATATAATCTACATAATTATATTATCAGTGGTTTATAAACAGTGTTGGGAGTAACGCATTACAAAATATAATATATTACAGTAATATATTAGTTTTTGTTGTAACGCAGTAATATAACGCATTACTCGTAAAATTTTGGTAATATTTTACTCGTTACAGTCTTAGTAACGAGCGCGTTACAAACAATGCATTTCAAAATTAGACCGTGTTATTTTAAATTTTTATTTTTGACCAATGCGCGCGACCAGCATCCACACATGAAAAAGCTGTGTAAATGGCTGCGTCCCAAACCGCATACTTCCATACTATATAGTGGGCGAAAAGCACTGCTTCTCCTACTCTTTGCCTACTATATAGTATGGAAGTAGGCGGTTTGAGACGCAGCGTATGTCTATTTCCACGTGCTGTATGCAACAAGTTCTTTAACTTTGTATTTGAAATGCGATTTGGACGCGGTGCGCGTCAAATATAGAGATGTTTCTTAAAGAGCCGAATCTGGGAAGTCCGCGGCTGTATTATAAGCATTGACTAAAGTGGTCGCAATCAGGTCCGGTAGCGCCGCACACGCATAATTTTGCGAATAAGAGCACTAAGTAAGAGCAACAGAAAGTTTCTATCGGTCTCCTGTGCTGCTTGAACATCAGAAGTAAAGAGACTTTTACATGTTGCCAGTAAAATCCATATCACACCAGCAACGACAAGGTAAGCTTTGCTATGATTACAGTCCATATACATAATAGATTGCTAGGCTATTCCTATGCTATCTACAGTTTTATTACAAACAGCAACCTAAACTACAACATAACATTAGTGAAGACTTAAACATGGTTATCTAAATAGTACATTTAAACATCACTGTTTAAAGTTTTTACCAGCCTTTGTATGGGAACCTATATTCATTGTTTGGCAAAAAGCAGTGCTCCTCTGTTTGTCTGTTTTATTAAGCAATTATATGTTAGCCTACATGTAATCCTATTGGACTGAAATGAGCTGTATTCCTTGAGGCCTAATCCTCCAATAGGACTTTTTGATAAATTGTGTCAACCCAGTGCATGCCAGGTTTGTGCTGTGAATCTGAATTAAAAGTGATCAAAAGAATAGAAATGAAAAGAGGTTGCGTGTCTTACCATGTTATTAGGCTATAGGTTGCATTATAGTGGGCTCTTTTACCAGATCATTTGTCTATGTTTATGACGGTAATTGTTACTGTATTTTGCCATAAGTCTTCACTTTGCCTATTCAAAGCTCGAGGGCCAACACATAACTTCTAGATTTATAAGCAGCAACAAACTACATTTTAACATTTTATAATGCCTAGTCATACTTCTGTTCTTTTGATGAAAGTAACTCAAAAGTAACGCAAAAGTAGTGTAACTCATTACAGTTCAGAGACAGTAATATTGTAATGTAACTAATTACTTTCAAATGACAGTAATTTGTAATATATAATGTATTACACTTTGGAAGTAACTTGCCCAACACTGTTTATAAAGACCTGATATAATTGAACTGTATTGTTTTTATTACCTTAGTATGAGTCGTTTTTATCTCTGTACACCGCGGGTCTCCTTACATGGAAGTCACCATCAATTTTGTACAGTAGCCCTAAACATACAAACTGCTCTATATACAGAGCGTGTTTCGTCCGTTCGTTGTCTCAGATGATGGCGTGTTTGTCCTGTGGAGGCTACCGTAGCTTTTCTATGCGTTTCGAAAGGGAGGGTTGAGCTGTGAACTGAGCCGTTGGTTGCAATTCACAATCTCACAGCTAGATGCCGCTAAAAATCTAGACACGGGACCTTTAAACTACTCTCAGCTGTTAGTGTCTTTTAACCCCTTAACTGGCGCAGCCCTTTTTGAGTGTGGGGGGGGGGGGTAAAAAGGTGATGTACACCTTCAAATGAATATAACTCTCGCATTTTTTGTGTTGGTCTATAACCATAATCTTGGTCTTGTTTAAAGCCTGAAATACACTGCAGAATTTTTGCCCTCCTATAGACCCCTTCACGGTTCACGTCACAGGCAGTTTCCGCTGCGCATGTCCGGGTCAGAAAAGCCATTACAGCAGATAGAGTTGCGTATTATTCGGTATCGTCAAAAATGCCTTCTTGCGTCGTGGGTTGTGAAAATCGCACCAGGTCTTTCGTTAAGTTTTCGTGATTCATGCAGAATCTCAAAAACAAAAAAAAACAACATCTGCAGCTGCAAGCAATTAACGTGCAGACTGAGACAATGCAAATATCAAAGAGGCTTGTGTTTTTTTGTGTTCACTTCATTTGAGGTAAGTCATAATTTTTCAGCCCTGTTAGATTACATTATAAAGCCTGGATGGTATGAAGAGTTTGACCCCATGCTGCGCGCGCACCCGATAGTCATTCAATGTTTACAAACTTTGAAGGGGTCTATAAGAACATTACCTCATTACACTGTGCGACATGGAGAGTTTAAACTCGGATACGACAAGCATGTAGACTGTACGATGATGACACGGAAGCATCGGCGGCTGCGTCACACGTTAGCGCAACGTCACCAGCATGCGCTTGTGGTAAACAAATACCAGTACGCAGGTCGTAGCAGCAAACGCACTGTGCAGTGGTCATGCCAAATTTCTGACACTGTCAAAAAACTATTGTAGGCTATCTTTGGATGCAAGACCGGGAAAACGCCCGTCTTTGAACCTCTCTCACTGTATGATATAGGGCCACCTATGAAGAGCCACAATCACAGAAATCGCGACGATTGTTTCACGATGGCAATCTTTCGTCTGGGACAGCCGATAATCGTACAGTGTATCCCAGGCTTAAGGACAAGTTCAGTATTTTACACTTAAAGCCCTGTTTTCAGATTGTTTATGATGAAATAGAATGGTTTTGACTGAAATTTCGACATATGCGGCTGCCCTGAGAATTTTCGCGTGTTTGTTTCTCACCTCACACCTCTACAATGGGTTTATAGGTGCACTGGAACAATCCTTCCTAAAATGCATTAAACTTTCGTTTACAAAGACGTGAAACTTAACTCACCGAGTGGTCGGGGGTGTTCACTGATATGCTCACACAAAAATCGCTGCAAAAGATGCTTTCCAACAGCTGTTATAGCATTCGTTGTTAACTTGTGGACCTATTTTTCCAAACGCCTCACACCCGTACATTCTTCCGTTGAGAGCTTGATTAATAGACACTCCAGCCCAGGTGGTGGCGCTAATCCGCCTTTGCCAATTGTAAGAATAGAAACAAAGTTCCCGGCGCGGAGTAATACCGTACCTCACAGCACATCTAATACAAGTCAATGGAGTTGGACAAAAACTACTATAAAACCTGTTGGAGTGCGTATTTTGCGGCGGTTTTTGTGTGGGCATGTCAGTGAACAGCCCTGACCATTCGGTGATTTTCACGTCTTTGTAAACGAAAGTTTAATGCATTTTAAAAAGGATTGTTCCTGTGCACCTGTGCACCCATTGTAGAGGTGGGAGGTGAAACACAAACTTCTCGAATTCTCGGGGCAGCCTCATATGTCCAAATTTCAGTCAAAACTCTTCTATTTCATCATAAACAATCTGAAAACAAGGCTTTAAGTGTAAAATACCCAACTTGTCCTTTAAAAGAAGACACTAAAGTTTTCCTGCACGTGTCTGAGGTGAAAATATTAAATAAAGTTTTGTAGCAGTTTACATTTTTTGTACTTAATAAAAATAATGTGTTAAAGTATATATTTCATACATAAAATTATTACAAAAATTAGGTTTGGGTTACACTTTTAATGGTTTAACCAACAAGGGCCGCTAGGTGTCAACGGTTTGCTGCGTACTCTTGTCACACATTAATAAATTACTGTCACTGCATTATTATTACTGCTAAAAGGTTTTGAAATATGAAACTACATTCTTAGAGCTTTCCAATGATATATAGTTTGTCGTGATAGATAAAATTTACATGCAAAATATTGAAGGAAACTCTGATGTCCCGCACACGGGACAGCGTCAATTAGGTTGAGCTAAAAGTATAGTCCCGTTAATACACATATCCGAGGGTCTGCGTACAGTGCCGTGCCAAAAATTGTAGGAGTTAAATAAACTATGCAATTTGCAAGGCTGTGCGTTTGACCGTGCACGTACGCTCGCGTACACGTAAAAAAAAATTTACTCGGGGTTTAAGTGTTACGCTACTCTTATCTTTTGGTGAAATGCTAATATTATACCTGGATGCTGAAAGTATTTTTAAAGAGTTTTTCATAATTCTGTTGTCAATTTAACATTTTAAAATACTTTTTTTACGTATAGTTGTACAGCGTGTCGTCTTGTGTAGTAAGACATAACTTTGCTGTCTACTGCTCAACTCTCAATAACAAATTAATTTAAAAGCCTTATAAATGCACCATGTTTGGTTATTAAATAAGTAGTTAACCACTTGCTTCAATCTTTCTCAGGTAATGATGAAATTAAACGTGGAATTCTGCTTATGTTGTTTGGTGGTGTGGCCAAGACGACCATGGAGGGGACATCTTTGCGTGGCGACATCAACGTTTGCATTGTTGGAGACCCGAGTACATCAAAGAGCCAGTTTCTTAAGTAAATAAAACGTTTGAGAAATACTGTCACTTACAGGTAAAGCTTTGAAATGTAATGTTCGGTGCGTCTCTAAATAATTGATGTGTTTCTTACAGACACGTGGAGGATTTCGCACCCAGAGCAGTCTACACCAGCGGGAAAGCCAGCAGTGCCGCGGGTCTGACTGCCGCTGTGGTCAAAGACGAAGAGTCGCATGAGTTCGTCATCGAAGCAGGAGCTCTCATGTTGGCTGATAACGTATGTTCGCAAATTTGAACAATTTTACAAATAGTTAAAAAAAATTTGCTTGATACTTTAATTTTTTTATTCCAATAAAAGGAGGAACCAGAGCCAAATATAGACCCCAGATCATAGAGATTTGCAGTGGGGGTTTTTTACCTGTCCTGGCCAATAAACAACCACCTAGATTTCCTTTATAGTTGTGATGGTTTTGCACAGATAAGGGCAATTTGCAGTTTCTTTAAATGTAAAAATGTAACATTCTCTGTAGGGGGTTTGTTGTATAGATGAATTTGACAAGATGGATCTTAAGGACCAGGTGGCCATACATGAAGCTATGGAACAGCAGACCATCTCCATCACTAAGGCTGGTGTAAAGGTGTGCGTCTATCTGACTGATAAACATTTAAAGACATTCTTGATTTTATCTGGACAACCATCAACCCGCTGTGTTTGTGCCGCAGGCCACTCTCAACGCCCGCACCTCCATCCTGGCTGCTGCCAACCCCGTAGATGGCAGATACAACCGTGCCAAATCTCTGAAACAAAATGTCAACATGTCGGCGCCCATCATGTCCAGATTTGACCTTTTCTTTATACTGGTGGATGAATGCAATGAGGTCAGACATCTGTAAGAAATCTTAAAAGGGACAGTCCAGCTTCAACATTTGATTCTTACCGTTTTGGAATCCATTCAGCTGATCTCCGGGTCAGGCGCTAGCACTTTTAGCATAGCATAGCACAATCCATTGAATCTGATTAGACCATTAGCATCGCGCAAAAAATAATGGTTTCTTTATTTTTGCCCAAAAATAGTCCCCTTGGTTACTTTCAATGCCAGGGGACTATTTTCGGGCACTGCGTAATATCATTGCGCCTCCTGCAGCCATGTTACGACAGCAAAGTCACTGATTATTGCCCCAGAATGAGAGTATAGTCCTAGCCTATCTGCCTAGAAAATCGCAGCTTTAATTTTCAGTGGGTCTTACTTAGTACATGATGTAACTACAGAAGAGTCAAGTTTTAAATAGGAAAAATATAAAAACTCTTTGGTTGTTTTTTTGCGCGATGCTGGTGGTCTGGTCGGATTCAATGGATTATGCTAAGCTATGCTAAAAGTGCTAGCGCCAGACCTGGAGATCAGCTGAATGGATTCCAAAACGGTAAGAATCAAATGTTTAACTCTAGGGGAGCTGGAAAAAATTTTCAAAAAAAAAGTGGAATGTCCCTTTAAGGAAAAGCAAAATCCTTTTTTTCATCAGGTGACCGACTACGCAATCGCCCGCAGGATTGTAGACCTTCATGCCAGAAACGTAGAGTCTGTAGAAAGGGTTTACAGCACTGAAGAAGTCCAGAGATACATACTGTTCGCCCGACAGTTCCAGCCCAAGGCAAGATTTTGTCTTTAAAGAGCAACTATCGTCTGAGTTACGATTTTACATTTCCTTTGGTGTGTAAATGTGTACTAGTACATGTTAACGATATGCAAAAAGTACAAACCCCAAGGTAAATGATGACACAAGTTATTGTTTCCAACAAACACATGGATTGTAGGCATTATCATAATTCCTCTCGCTTTGGGCCTTTAAGTTAACTCCTGTTAGCATTGTGAGCGAATCTTTCAAACATTTACCATGTCACATTTTCGGCTGATGTCAGAGGTATTCAGGCCAATCACAACGTACAGATTAGCAGGCCAATCAGGGACACAGCGCTTTTCAAATCGATGAGTTTTGTACAAAACCAGAGCGCTTTAGAAAATCAGTATAGCTTGAGCTACAAAAATTAATGGTATGTGGAAAATTATGTTTTTTAACCATAAACCACGTGAACACATTGCATTAAACCAAATACACAAAATAGCGTTGTTTTTAGCAATGAAATAGGTGCCCTTTAAGCGTCCAAAGTTTGTAATATGCCATTTACTTTTATTTAATGCTATTATGCTAATATGCAAATGAAGAGTTTTGCAAAACGAGAGAACTTTTTTATTTTTACTTTTCAGAAATCTCGTTTTTTGGTTGTGCATTCCAATTAATATCAATTCAACTGCAGTTGGTTTGTTTTGATTTAAATCTTCATAACTTAAAAAATACAGCTAAGTAGCACCATAAAACAAAATAACTCGATAACATAATAATAAACATGTTTTGACAAAAATGTTAAAAAACGGATTTATCTCGTTTTGCAACGAAACTCTTCAAATATTCCATAAATATTTTTTTTAAAGGCACACAAGGCAAGTCTGAGTATTATTTCTCTACTAGCTCCCCCTAGTGTCTGGGAGTAAATGCTTTCTATATCTGAGACTTTACGAGACTGAAGGACACCGGGTCTGATACAGCGAACTTGCAAGTGGGGTATTCTTCCTACAGTCAGTAGGGGCGGGCGAGAGAGTCTTGATTCGTCCTGTAATGAGTCATTTAACCATATACCGACTTACGAAGATGATTTATTAACATAAAAATGCTGACTTGTGTCCCTGTAACAAATAATGCTAAATACTTACAGCCGTGGAAAATAATTAAGCAACCACTTCAATTATTTTAATTTGAGTTTTTCTAAATTTAGCATGTATAAGGATGCGTTAAGTAAAATGATTATTTTTAAGACCCAAATGAGACCCGTCTTAAAAGTTTTTGTTTGTTGACGGCATGATTTCTTATGGGAATAAAACTTTGTTCTGGTTGGTATTTAAACCATGTATTATAGTTTCCTAACTAAACAGGTTCCCGTTCTTATAGCAAATAGGTTTGCTACATTCATTTACTCCCTAAAGGCAAATGTACCTCTAATTTCCCTTTTGTCGATTGATGACATTATTTTTATGAATCTTGAATAACCTAATGTTTCTAGATAACTCCAGAGGCTCAGGAGTTCATTGTGGATCAATATAAACGTCTACGGCAGCGAGACGGAGGTGGGACCACAAAATCAGCCTGGCGAATCACAGTGAGGCAGTTGGAGAGCATGTTACGGCTGTCCGAGGCCATGGCCAGACTCTACTGCTCAGACGAGGTCTCATGTTGCTCTCAAACGACTGTTATGGCCATGCTGGACACTGTTCTGCATGCACACTATACAGTATTTTAATACAGTATTCTTCTTTACAAAGGTTGTTCCCAAACACGTGAAAGAGGCGTTCAGACTTCTGAATAAATCCATCATTCGAGTAGACTCCCCTGACATCAATTTTGACCAGGAGCAAGATGATGATCATGTGAACGGTGAGAGATGTGCTGAGGGGTGCTTCTGATGTCATTAACAAAATATTTAATCCCTAACAAATGTCGCATCAACACCAATGTAAGATGAAAGTGCTCTTGTTGAGCTCCACAGATCAGAATGAGCTGTTTGGTAGAGAGCCAGCACAGAATGGAGGTCATGAAGTCAACGGTCACCCAGCGGAGCCCATGGAGACGGATGAAGCAGGAAAGCAGGAGAAAACTGCTGCTGAAGCCAAACCAGCCCTCAGATTGTCATTTTCTGAATACAAGAGACTCTCAAACCTGTTGGTGCTGCACATGCAGAAAATGGAACAATGTGAGTCCCGCTGTTAGACACCTGTCAAAAATCACACCCGTACCCTGATTTGCTATTCCATGTGTTACTTCACTAGTGTAACCCACTTGACTACTGAATTTGGACATTACTGGGTGACCTTTTCCTTCAAATGTTTATTTTTGTGTTTTAGTGGATGAGGATCAATCTCTTAAAAAGAGTGAACTGATTAACTGGTACCTGAAGGAGATGGAGAGTGAAATGGAGTCGGAGTCTGATCTTATTGCTAGAAAGAATCTTATTGAGAGGGTGCTGCATAGACTCATTCATTATGTTAGTATTGATGTGCTTTCTCTCACCTCTGATGCTACCCTCAGCCTCGGAGCTAAGCCGAATGTTAAGGCATTTCTCCATGCATTTTAGGACCATATCATCATCGAGCTGACTAAGACGGGACTGAAGAAGATGGGTCAGGATGGAGATGAGCCTGTTGTGGAGGAAGATCCATTTTTAGTGGTGAATCCCAATTATATATTGGACGACTAGTTGTGCTGGCTTTATTGCCCTTGCTTTTTTTATTTAACCGTCTCATGCTGTAATGATCTTAAATCATGGAAATACTAAATAAGTGAACCTGAAAAATAAATAGTATGTATTTTGCATTAATGTGCCATTTGTTTATTGAACACTAGATGGCTCTGTGAATCATCAAACAATGTCAATGATCATCAAAATATATTCGGGCTTTCAACAAAACATTAAATATTCAGCACATTATACAAATCATTAATTATACACACACACACACATACACAAAATACAAGTTACACTAAATGTACAGTTTTTCTGGAGGGAATGGAAACTGATCATTTAAAAATGTAGAGACATTAACTGATCTCTGTGACAGGTGCTGATGCAGAAGTGCAAAATTCATCATCAGTCAAATTTTTAGTGTACAAGGGCAATTGCGGTCACATTTGTAACTTCATGTATGTGAATATTATTAATAACTTACAATAATAATAATTAGATAATAAATGGATAATAATCATTACATAAAATTTAAATAATTTTACTTAGTAAAAATCTTAAATTTTTGAATACACTATGCTTTTTAGTTTGGCATTTACTGTATTCAATTCTACTAAATGTACTCAATACTGTGCTTGTAATAGTAAATATTTAACTTAAGTATACCACAGTTTATTTTATAGTTATCTTCACTGCAGAATACTGTCGCATATATTAGCAAAGTGTAAAATTTGGCTATACCACAATATAGGCTATTACAGTTTGCTACAGTTAATTGAGTACTATTCATGTGGGTTAGTTACACAATCTGTTTATTTCACTAGTAGTATATTGTTCGTGAATAAGTTTTGAGCATTTTTTTTCTTCTGCGTACTACTGCCGGTTGCGCGTGCGTAAGGATGCGCGTGGGAATAACCGCCAGCCAATGAGGCTATAAATCATGAGCGCGCGCGTAACCTCGCGCTCATATATAGTTTGCAGTTTCTTGTTGCATTTCTGGATGTTTTGACATTTAAACAGTAAATGTTTAACTCTGTTGGATCTTTCTATTGGGCTGAAGAAGGTTTGCAGAAGCTCTTGGTGGATTTTGGTGAGTTGAGGCTACCTTTTGAGTCTTATTTTGGGATTGTGAATGTTTATTCAGGACTGGAAAATTACGGTAGCACTTTACATAGCATAGTCGTTACATAAATTAACATTAAATATTTCTACAGTTAATATTATTTTCAACATTTACTATTTAATGTTTTTTTTATATTTACTGCACATGACCTAACATGAATGAACAATTGTAACTGTGTTAAAGTTTCTTTTTTTAATGCATTAGCTGCACTGACCAAACACGTAGGCTATTCAAATTTTGGTAATAGATATTTTTGATATATTTTCTAGTAAATATTAAAATTAACACATACGAAGTTTAATAGATGCTTTTTATCAAGAAGCATTTTATCACAATGTTCATCAATTGTTAACAATGTTCATTGTGTAAGTTCAGGTTAACTTATTACAGATTAAACCTTATTGTAAAGTGTTACTTGTGTCTCAACTGTTTGTGCTAAAATGTATTTTCTGTAAGTTTTTCTTTGCATTTTTTCTATAGCGTTTTTCAGTTTTGCCCTATTGCATTAAAATATTTATTTTTGTCTGTCCATTATTGTTTATTCCTATTTTGTTTCCTGTTGTTGTATTGTATTTTGAGACAGGTGAAAGATGATCTCTCCTAGGGATTGTATGTATGCTGGAAAAAAAACGAAGAAAACCTATTCAGAAACAGTTGAGTATTTTAAGTTATTGCTTTTCACACCATACTTTTAAAGCATCTATATACAAATAATGTTCCTGTATTCACATGACTACACTTTCAGAAAAATAGGTACAAAAGCTGTCTCTGTGGTGGTACCCTTTCAAAAAGATTGCATATTAATATCTCAATTGTATACATTAGGATCTTTTTAAAGGGGTACCAATGACACTTTTTGTACCTTTTTGCCAAAATCAATGGTTTGTTTCTCAGGGAATACAGATACTGATCAAATGTAAATGCACTGAAGCCTAAGTTGCTTTGGATAAGTGTCTGCTGAGTCGATTACTGCAAATCAGTGGTCTCCAAATAAAAACAAGTAAAACAAAAACATTTTGAGTAGACCATATCAAAAAGTAGCCCTCAAGATTGTTTTATCCATTGTGGTAGTTCACAAAAAGGTTGGAGACCACTACTATAAATTAATGTATATGGTAATAGTATTCACAAGTAATAACGTGTAATATTAGAGACATAAGTATCAAAGCAGTAAATAAGGCCACATTTATGTTTGATCTGTGACATTAAATGAATAATTTGTGCATGCAGTAAACCAGAGAAATTAGGAGAGAAATCAAATCCATCTAAGAGACACCGTGACCGTCTGAACGCCGAACTGGAGAGGCTGGCAAATCTCCTTCCCTTCAATCCTGATGTCATTTCCAAACTGGACAAATTGTCAGTGTTGAGACTCGGCGTGAGTTACCTGCGAGTGAAGAGCTTCTTTCAAGGTAGAGAGAATTTTCTTGCCGAAGATAACTTAAAGCATTCCTTCATTCAATTGGTGTCCAAATATATTTTGGGTCTGTACCCACTGCACATTAAGTCAAGGATTTCAGGATTGAGGGGCTTTATAAGAATATGCAATCTAAGGTTCCTAAAAGGTTTAAAGTCGGACTGTGTGGTTTCACAGACTTAAAGGGGACATATCATGAAAATCTGAAGTGCTATAATTAGGTCCCCAGTGCTTCTATCAACCTATAAAAATGTAAAAAAGATCAACCCAGTAACTTAGTTTAGGTAAACCATTCTCTGCAAGCATGTGAAAAAATAGCTCATTGAAATCTGGCACCCCTTGTGATGTCAGAAGGGGATAATACCGCCCCTTAATCGGCACTATCAAACCACAGCACTGCCATTTAGTGCAGAGATCAGCTCATTTGCATTTAAAACAACACACCCAAACATACAAAGTGGCAATTTTAACATGTTATAATAAATTATCTAATGATATTTAGAACTTCACATACATCCTGGGTACAGCAAAGATTTATTTGACATTTTTCTTGTCTTGTAAAATGTCCCCTTTAAAAATAATGAAGAATGTTGAGCCATAACCAGTTCCTTTCCACAAACTTTTGCCACAAAAAGTTCTTTGGCCAACAAAAAATGTTCTTCTATGGCATCTCTGCGATAAATCATTTCAGCGCTGTTATTTTTAATAGTGTGGCTATGTTTGTTTTTGAGAGATTGCTCTCTTGTACACACATGCTGTTTGTTGTGACTGTGGTTTATGGTTTGAGTATTAGACCGGATCAGTGCTGGTCTGCTTGTGTGGCAGGTGGGTATTTGAGCATCTTCCAAATATAATACCCAATGGTGTAGTGCTTGGTTGTTTTAACCCATTATTGGGTCGGAATTAAACATTTTCCAGGTTAATTTAACCCAACAGCTGGCTTGTTTCCCCTTTTGACATAATGCTGAACTGAAAATAAAATTTTATTTTTAAAGGTGCTCAAGGGACAGGGAGGGCAGAGCTGTGATCTTAGTATTTTTTTTGGATATGTTTTACCCATTTCAGAATGGGTTATTTTTGTGTCGAAAAGGGACAAACCCAGCCACTGGATTAAATGAAGCCAGGAAATGTTTATATTTGACCCAACAATGGGTTTAAATAAGCCTGCATTTTGGGTTGAAACAACCAAGCATAGGTTAAATTACAACGTGCCGAGTTCGTCCATTTTTGACCCAACGCTGTGTGTGGTTAAATGAAATTTTATAATGCCTGATTCCTAAATGACTTGATATGAAACGTCGCAGATCTCTTACAGTCAATGTGAGTGTTCAAATGTTCAAACTCATTTTCTGTGACCTTCATGCAAGGCATAACATATAGGCAACGTCAGCCTAATGTAACAGGAGTTTTTTTTTTTTGTTGTAGATCCAGATAATTTGACAGATCAAAATAAATGGTCCCTAGCTGTAACTGGGGCAGTACCCTTTAAAAAGATCAGGGTTCCCACGGGTCCTTGAAATCCTTGAAAGTTTGTGAATATGGGGGGAAAAATTCAAGGCCCTGGGAAGTTTTTGAAAATATACATACATAGATACAGGTCATTGAAAGTGCTTGAATCTATTTTATGCAAGAAGTTTTCTGGAAAAAAAATCCGTGTAGGATAATATCATAAATATTTCCATCTTTAAGCACACGTGCTAAACTGTTCACTGTAAATGCTTATATCTTCTGTATGCAAATGTTGATTCATACCAAAATCTTTTTTTGCATAGTTGTGTTTGACACATAAAAACGTCTCGGGTTACATATGTAACTGTTGTTCCCTTAGAAGGGAACGAGACGCTGCGTCTCCCTTGCCATACTTCCTGTGTCCCTGTAACGCCGTCTTTGTCAATATTTCAGATAGTGATATACTTCCTGGCTCCCACATCACCCTGTCTTTGTAGTTAAGCCTCACCATTGATTGAATTTGATATACACATTCAGATGCACTTACCCCTGGAGGCGTCCCCAAAGTGTCACCGTAGTGACGCAGTGTGAGTTCCCTCGAAAGAGAACTGTAACAATGTATCTTAAAAGGTAACACGATAACCTTGCTCTCACTTGAATTGTGTCCCCACATTTAGTCCTTGAATTTGAGGGTATTGGACCTGGAAAGTCCTTGAAATGTCCTTGAATTTGAAGTTAACTAAAGTGTGGGAACCCTGAAAGGTCCTATAAAATGTACCATATATATAAAATGTATGTATACAGACATGTATGCAGATGGTATCAAGTACCTTTGAGATACTATTACAATATCATCTCCTTGGGTGCAAAGGCGTACTTTTAAGGGTGACAACTATATAGGGCTTATTTTTTTCCTGACAGTAGTGGTTCAGTCTCTATCCTTGAGCTTCCAGTATCATGTACAGTTTTTCATCTGACGCTCTGCAAATCCTCCTTGTCTGGTTGTTGCGTGCAGATTTGGGAAATTCTTTCTGAAGTCTTCATTCCTGAAAACATTCTTCTGTTTGTTTCCATCATGTGTGTTGAAAGCTGATTGATGATTCAAGCATCCAGCATTTTGTGTGTGTGGAACATCTGTTTGACAATTTTTCTCCCTCACTTGTGTGAGAATTCCTGATCATATTTATCCCAAATGCATCTTTGATCTTTATTTACATTGTGCCCATTAATAAGCTGTTTGATTCCCTAATTATCCCTGTAAAGATTAAGCATTTCGTATTGTCACCCTGGCTTTCAAACAGATTTTTTGTTGACGCAAAGTCAACAACCAAACACCAAAAATGTGTTTTTGAAAGGCTGAGATATTTATTGTCAACATCAAACCCTTTCAGTAACAACATTTATGGGGTCCGTATTTGTTGGCAACTTTCATCCGCATGCGATGTCGTGCAAACAACTGGTAAATGACCCACATACTTCAAAGAGGAGTCGGCTGTTAAACACGGTTCTGTTGCGTGACAACTTCAATAATGACATGGTGAGAACTTATGGCAAACCCTTTATTGTGTACTCGCATGCAGTTTACCCCCCCTGTCCTTCAAGAACAACTTTACATCAATGAAGCGGTCATTTGAAATGCGCATTGGGTAGTAACATATTTGCTTCATAAATGATGTGCTTTGTGTTATTATTTGCCGCATGGCTTTACAAAACTGTTCTTGAGAAAATCCTGGAAATGTTTTAAAATCACCATGCAATGCTTAGAAGCAATTATTTCAGTCAAAACTTAAAATATACATTCTTAGAGAAACTTTTAGGTTAGGACTTCAACCTAAAACCTTCATCCTGTAGTTTGTTCACAAACGTAGCGTTTATGCAGTGTTTAAAAAACAACAGAGAAATCGTTTTTGTCAAAATGTGTTTTTAAAAAGGAAAGATTTGGAATAAAAAAAGAAAAATTGATTGATGTGAAATTGCATTTCATTAAACTCATAAGACCTCAAAGGCTCATGAAACCAACTTAGATGCATTTTTATTGTTGCTGTCTTGGCGTAACTGATAAAATGTGTTTTTAAATGACATACAGAACACAATGGATCAAAATTGAGCTGTTTTTGTCATTTTAGCAGTATTGTGCACAATTCATTCATGAGTTATTTGATTCTTCATTTCCTGTACATTTCAAATCTACAGGTGTACACTACCAATATAGACGGCCCTAAATCTAACTGATATAGACTAAAAACTTCATATATATCCTATTGCTATTATTTTTGGTTAATTACCTTTCCACATTCTCCCCGTCATTGCCAACCATCATAATGACCATTATGTGATGCCTAAGGTTTTGTTTGCCTGTCCAATACTATATTCAAGAGTTTTGCACAGTTTTTAAACACTGCAAAACAATGTTAAGTTAAAAGGAATTGGTGGAAAAATGAAAAAATTTGGAAAGGTTTGATGTGTTTTGATTATTAAACAAAGAGTGTTTTGAAGGCATGGAGGTAAATTTCTTCATCTGATGTTTTCTTTTCAATTTCCGAGTTGTAAGTCATCAAATCTAATCTTGTATTATTTTAATCACTGTCTTGTTACCTAAAACAGCATTTTGAAACATGTCAGTAACTCCTAGTAATTTTTACACAGCGGGGTTAGTTGTCACACAACGTTACTGTGAAGCCTCAGGTATACAATGATAATGAACGAAAACAATGTAAATACTATTAATTAAAATGATAACTGTTAATACAATATCAGGGGAAATAATTCACAATTTTGTCTTAATTGTGCAAAAATTCACAAAACAAAATTCTATATTTCTATGCATTGATCCATGACACAAGGATGGTTAGATGAAGGATCGCAGATGGATGGATGTGTGGATATCTATCTATTATACGCAGATATATAAACCATATCAACCTTTAGTATAGACATAATTTATCGAATAATTTATGTTTAAACTAAAATATCTAGCAGGTGTTACAACAAACCCTTTGTTTGTAACAATGAACCCCATCTATGGGGTAAGTTATAACGTGCCACTTTCGGTGTAATTGTACGATCACGGTAGATCCAGGGTTCCCACGCTTTAGTTAACTTCAAATTCAAGGACCTTTCGAGGACTTTCCAGGTCCAATACCCTCAAATAATTCAAGGACTAAATGTGGGGACACATTTCAAGTGAGAGCAAGGTTACATGGTGTTACCTTTTAAGATATATTGTTACAGTTCCCTTTCGAGGAAACTCACGCTGCGTCACTGCGGTGACACTTTGGGGACGCCTCCAGGGAGGTAAGTGCGTCTGAATGTGTATATCAAATTCAACCAATGGTGAGGCTTAACAACATAGACAGGGTGACGCATGTCGCTATCTGAAATATTGCCAAAGACAGCGTTACAGGGATGCAGGACGTATGACAAAGGAGACGCAGCGTCTCGTTCCCTTCTCAGGGAACAACAGTTACATACGCAACCAGAGATGTTTTCATTTGTCAAACACAAAAAAAAGATTTTGGTATGAATCAACATTCGCATACAGAAGATATAAGCATTTAAAGTGAACAGTTTAGCATGTGTGCTTAAGTCTAAAATCTGTATTATATTATCCTACACAACACAGGGAATAATATGGATTTTTTTTCAGAAAACTTCTTAAATAAAATAGATTCAAGCACTTTCAATGACCTGCATCTATGTATGTATATTTTCAAAAACTTCCCAGGGCCTTGAATCCCCCCCCCCAGATTCACAAACTTTCAAGGATTTCAAGGACCCGTGGGAACCCTGTTCATTTGTAGCAGAGATGAATCTAACTCAATATTTTTTAAATAAAGTTACTTTGTGCCGCGCTCTACCTTAAATCACGTTGACCGGTTGTCAAGTCAAAGGTTGCATTGGGCCATTGAAGAAATGCAATATTAATTTGACAAAACAAGTGGTTTTAAACATTAAAACCAGTCAAAAAGCATATTTACTTGACATGTTATTGTCTAAATGTTTTAATGGGGTGTAATTAGTATTTTTTGTGATTTCCTAATAACTTATTGTAAGAATTAACATAAGATGTTTTCCTGTAGCTCAGTTCATGCATTGTGTTAGCACCAAAAAAGTTGTGTGTTTGAACCTCAGGGAACATGCATAGTCATTTCGTATAAAAGCGTCTGTCAAATGCGTAAATGTAAATACTTTAATCATACAGAAAAGTTTGTGTTCTCCATCTAGGGAATGAAATTATGGGAGGATGAACGCTGTGTAAATTCAAAACGGCTGCTTGAGAATCCTCATCAAGTCAATTGTGCTTCAGATCCAGATTATACGCATGATATGCTATATTTGTGTAGTCTAAACATCACATCAGTCTGTTTGTAGTTATCATCTTCACTTTGATGCTATTATATTTGACTGTAAGTGGCCACAGAATGTTCAAAAATATTGCAAAACATTTGGATGAACAAAGAAGGGCACTTAGCTGCCACAATAAAGACTTGGGCACATTCTTTGGGTTAGTCTGTGATCATTCTCGATCAGTCGTGAAACTGAAAAACTCATCTAGTGATGTGCTTGACTGAGAGCAGATGTGGAACAGTCGGTCGGTCACCGTCTTTAGCTTCTTCAGTTAGCTTGGACTGATCAGCCGTGACAGGGCTGTGTTTAAGAAATCTGCAACATTTTTTGTTTTATATATATAAAGTGCATCTGGCATGTTTTCTTGTAACTCAGTAATTTCACATTAATGGCAATAAAAAAGCTTATTAGTCAGTAATCGTAATGCTTAAATTTTTACTTCATTGGTATTTAACACATTTGACTTTAATTTGCTGCAACAATGGATATTCATTTTATATATAAAGCAAGTAAAAAGTACTCTACTTATTACAATTCAATAACATTGTTTACACAGTTTGTTTTGTGCAACTGTTTAATTTGTTAGTGTAACTTACACTAACTCCTCACCGCTGCTATCTCTTTGTGCTCTTTCCATACAGCAGTGACCGAGAAAGACGATCACAGTAGGGATGCCTCAAAGCCGGACCACGGCAAGGAGATTCTGTCCTATGTGATAGACAGTGACCTCCTTCTACAGGTAAATACAGTGGGCGTGTATATAACGCATTTGCCATATAACATTGCTGTTCACAGACATTACTTATTTTTAAAGAGCACCAATGATCCGAGTCACGGTTTACATTTCCTTTGGTGTGTAAGTGTGTATTATTTCATGTTAACGATATGCAAAAGGTACAAACCCCAAAGTAAACGATGACGCGAGTTATCGTTTCCAACTTAAATCTCTTTTCTCGGACTACAACAAACACACAGATTGTAGGCAACGGTTGACTTCCTGGGATTGGTGATGTAGACAAGACCGACATTAGCCTCTTTCACACAGTAATTCTGGTAAATTACCATGAATTTACCAGAATGAATTTACCAGTAAATACAAAAATGTGCTGTTCACACACGCAGTGGCGTTCCGTTATTTTACCAGTAAGACATCATTCACACATCAGTTAAAAATACCGGTAAATTCGTTGAGAAAGCGGAAGTACCTGTAGCACGCGGCGAGCTCAGTGTTGTATTTGTAAACAATCCACGTCGTTCATATCCACGGTCCGTATTTTGCTGTTTTCACGTCTGTGGTAAACAGTCGCGAAGTTGCTCATGACCAAACAACATTGAATGAGACGACGTCAAACCGAAAATGCGTTTTTAACAACACTACTGTTTGCACGTTAGCCTTCACAGAGGGCGTGCTAAGGATGTAGGCAATTCGGCGGTAAGCTGTTTTAAACAACTTTGGTGAAGAAATGTGGACGTAAACTTCAGGTGTGCTCAACTTTCAAGCAGCATGTGTGTGGAAACGTCAGCAAACACTGCGGGGGTAAGCGCGTCATCTGTATTAAAACGCTATGATTGGCCCGAAGCTGTCAGCACGGTCTGACGTCGTCTGTTCTAAATGCCGGTAATCCTATAATTTTCGTTCACACATAGCGCTTACCGGTAAATTACTGGTAATCTTACAACCTGTCTTACTGGTAAATTGGGAGCACTGATTTACCGGAAAGGTTCTGTTCACACATGATCTGTTAACTGCAATTTACCAGCAAATTACCAGTAAAGACTGTATGTGTGAAAGGGACTATTATCATAATTCCTACCGCTTACAGCCTGTAAGTTAACTCCTGTTAGCATTGCATTGTGAGCGAATCTTTTAAACATGGTAGGGAGCGTCAGAGGCCAATCACTACAAACAGATTAGCTGGCCAATCAGCGCTTTTCAAATCTGTGCGTTTCAGGAAGAAAATGAAATCTGGAGCTATAAAAATGTACGGTATGTAAAAAATAATGTTTTTTTACCATAAAAACGTAAACACATTGTATTGTACCAAACACACAAAATAATGTTTTTAGCAATGAAAAAGGTATTCTTTAAACTTTCAAAATATACAGCACAATCTTATCGTTTCTTTCATTTTTGTTTTATAATAATTTGCTTGTGCGCCAGTGACGGTTATTTATTTGTATTTTTTATGCTTCACATTGTACAATTTTATGGGAGTTAGCCACATTGTGAAATGGCGATGATTTCCTGTGATATCCATCTAAAATATTGTTTCATGTGTCGTGTAGACCTGCAATAATCCATCACTGTGTCTCCTATAGTCTCTGACTGGATTCGCATTGATCATCGGTACAGATGGAGTTATCTTCTACGCATCTTCCACTATCGTCGATTACCTGGGATTTCATCAGGTAACTGCAAACATGGCTCTTTCGACATCAACATCAAAATAATGCACGGCGTGCTTATGATATAAAGTTAATTTTATACAGAGGTCTGTCAACTTTATTGTAATAGGAAACTTTAGTAACATTAGTGACTACCTAATGAGCGTTTAGTGCAGGGGTGGGGAATCTTGGTCATGGAGGGCCACTCTCCTGCCGAGTTAAGCTTTAACCCTACACACCTGCATGTCATTTCCAAGTAGTAATCCTGAACACTTTCCCTGTGTCCAAAATCGCATACTGTGACCTAGAAACTCCTCTCCAGGGAGCTCACGGGATAGTAAAGTGTCCATTGGATGCACATTTCAAAATCTTGCCGGTCATCCAGGTATTTTTCGCCTACAGTTGTTTTTTTTGCACACTATATATTATGGAAGTAGGCAATTTCGGACGCAGGGTGTGATTAGATTTTTTCAGTTGTATTTAATAGGCTTTATGCCCAGCTGCACTACTTCCACTACTAAGTAGTGCAGCTGGGCATAAAGCCTATTAGGATTGAAACTGAACTCTGCAGGACAGTGGCCCTCCAGGACCAGATTTCCCACTGCTGGTTTAAGTAAAGCATATAAAAATGAATTGTATGTGGAGTTTCTTTTTAGCAAATACATTTAAAGGGACAGTCCACTTTAAAAAAAAATTCTCATTTTCCAGCTCCCCTAGAGTTAAACATTTGATTATCACTGTTTTGGATCCATTCAGCTGATCTCTGGGTTTGGCGGTACCACTTTTAGCATAGCTTAGCATAATCCATTGAATCTGATTAGACCACTAATCAAAGAGTTTAGATTTATTTCTATTTAAAACTTGACTCTTCTGTAGTTACAATGTGTACTAAGACCGACAGAAAATTAAAAGTTGCGATTTTCTAGGCAGATATGGTTAGGAACTATACTTTTATTCTGGTGTAATAATCGAGAACTTTAGTGCAGTAACATGGCTGCAGCAGGCGTAGTGATATTACGCAGTGCCTGAAAATAGTCCCCTGCGATTGAAAGTTACTAAGTGGACTACTTTCGGGCTTTGCTTAATATCATTGCCCCTGCTGCAGCCATGTTATGGCAGCAAAGTCTTTGATTATTACACCAGAATGAGAGTATAGTGCCTAACCATATCTGCCTAGAAAATCACAACTTTTAATTTTCTGTCAGTCTTAGTACACGATGTAACTACAGAAGAGTCAAGTTTTAAATAGTAAAAATATCTAAACTCTTTGGTTATTTTTGACCGGGATGCTAATGGTCTAATCAGATTCAATGGATTATGCTAAGCTATGCTAAAAGTGGTAGCGCCAGACCCGGAGATCAGCTGAATGGATTTCAAAACGGTGAAAATCTAATGTTTAACTCCAGGGAGGGGAGCTGGAAAATGAGCATATTTAAAAAAAAAAAGTGGAATGTCCCTTTACAATAAAACCATGTGGGCATCAGAAAAATGTAAACACACATGTGGGGTTGTACTTAAAATGGCCACTTCCACTGTAACAGGTGTGTAAATACATCAGAATGTGTCATGCTTTCAAGGTTGCCAGGTTTTCACAGCAAAACCCACCCAATTACTATTCAAAACTAGCTCGAAAATCGCATTACAGAGGTAAAAATGTGTTTTTGGCAGGGTTTATCTGCTAAAATTCGCATTCCGGAAAAATATCACATTATTGGGGTCGCTTCAACCAGCGGACATAAAATCAGCCCGTGGCAACAGTGCAAAAGTGGCCCAAATCTGCAATAAAACCACAAACTTGGCAACCCTTCACGCTCTAAACCTTTTCCTATTTCAAAATATAAAAGTAGTCTTTCATTCACGCCTCAGTTTATTTAAGTGTTTTGTAGTCTCATACTTGGCAAACATTACACTGCGAATCTCACAAAAACACGTCCACATTGCACCCCATAATTAGAAGAGCAAAAAATCTATATTTTTAATCAAAGACAATGAAACTCGTATGGTTTCTTCTTAATGATATATTCTTGGTGGTTAAAAATGTAACGATAAAAATATCACAATGCAACATGGTCCTAAAATAAGCTTTATTAGGCTTTGTAATATTTTTATTATGATTTAATTTTAAATTGGTTGGTGAAATGTTTCTGGCAGCTTCTGTGAGATTCCTCCTCTAATGGGAATTTGATCATAGTTCGGCATGAGACATGAAAGGCCGGTGGAAAGCTTTGCATGTCCCGAGTTGGAAAATAAAAGGAAGGTTGAATATTTTTGGTTGGTTTATGAACAAGTGGGTTGGTTGCGTCATAAATGGTGTCTCAGACTTTTGTTTTTCATCAGCAAAGAGTCACATCTGTCCGCATGCAAGCAGGCCCACTGTCACGCAACACAAACATGCTGCTCATGAGACATGTTATATACAGGAACTCAAGCAAATACACAAGAATGAACAAATGATAACAATTGAAAAGAAAATTAGGTTATGAGAAAAGCCTTCACAAGGAGCATTTCAAGTTTTTAATGTGATTCAATAGAAAATGAATCAAAGAAAACATATGAAAACACTTCAAGTTAAATTGAGAAATTACAGTTGATCTTATTTACTTGCTTAATACACAATCCATTTCAGCTGTTTTTCTGCTCCTCCCCTCCAACAACCTGAACATTTTTGCAACATAACATTTTATGAATCTTAATTTAATATTTTATATTTTTAAGAATATTAAGTTTAGCAATGATATTAAAATTAAACTTATTGTCTGCAAATAGATGATGATACCTTTAATCTTCACTTTTCTGACCATATTTGCATTTACTTTATAAAGACTTTTAAGTTAATTTATAAAATGCTTTCTTTTTTAGTTCACACAGATATTTTTCACTAATATTTCAAAACTTGCAAGTGTAACATTCTGTGAATAATTTGCTTGTATATTGTGTTGTATGTAATGCATTTCAGACGTTCAGGCTTAGTTTCATTCATCATGTTATCTGTCATGTTATCATCGTAACTCTCTTTGGCAGACAGACGTGATGCACCAGAACTTCTTTGATTATATCCATGTGGAGGAACGTCACGAGTTTTGGAGACAGCTACACTGGTCCATGAACCCCAGCCAGTCAGACCCTCAAACCACCGGAGACACGAGTGTGTATAATACCATTCCTCATTACACTCAGTTTGCTCAGACTAAATGTTTTTGTCTGTAATGTACTTTATTGTAAGGCACAAAAGTCACATGTGTCCGACTGTCCGGGTACATCTAGAATAAATTCGCTCAAAATGAAATTATGATTCGGGCCACATTTTCTTCTGTAGAAATAAAAGAAATTTAGCTGAAAGCTGTTTACCGTTAAACAAACATATTTTTTTCTGTATGTTATTTGTAATAGTAGATGAGGCTGCTGTGATGGTTCATCTGTTCAGCGCCCAGGCGACTGATGGGGTTCGTCCTGACCTGTCGCCCTTCCTCACGCGCTGCTTCATAGCCAGAATACGCTGCCTGCTGGACAGCACATCCGGCTTTCTGGTCAGTTTTGGCACCACAGGTAGACCTGACGTTAGATTTGAGCAGATTTCTCATCAGTTTGTCCTGATCTGTAATGATCAGAACATTTGAGGAAATAAAATGTAGCTCATCAGATGTATCTGTTAATTTCTTGCTTTAATTGGGGGGCTTAAACCCCTCTTGTATTCTGTGTATACTCATCATTGACTCTGTGGTTTCCTGTGGTCTTGTGTAGAGCCTGCAGTTTAATGGCAGTCTGAAGTTCCTGAAGGGTCAGAAGAGAAACACAAACACTGGAGCTCTGCTGCCTCCTCAGCTCGCTCTGTTCTGTGTGGCTGTTCCTGTAGTTGTGTCCTCCAATACAGAGCTCACAGTCAAGAGGATGATGATGATGAAGAGCAAACACAGAACATCTGCCAGCAGGTCTGAATGCCTGTCTGACTACCTGTCTGTCTGCTTGTGTCTTTCATTCGTTTACTCTTTCGTTTGTTCCTTTGTTTGTTTGTTTATTTGGTTGTTCGCTTATTCATTCTTTTGTTTGTTCTTTAGTTCGTTCTTTTGTTTGTTTATTTGTTTGTTCGTTTTTTCATTCATTCTTTTGTTCGTTCTTTCATTCATTTTTTCCGTTCCCTTGTTCTTTCTTTTGTTTGTTGTTAAGTTCTGCTGTTTTTTGTTTTGTTCATTTTTTCATTTATTCTTTTGTTCATTTTTTCGTTTGTTTATTTGTTTGTTCTTTTCGTAGTTTTTTTTTATTTGTTCTTTCATTAGTTTGTTCGTTCTTTAGTTCGTTCTTTCATTTATTTTTTTCCATTCCCTTGTTCGTTCTTTTGTTTGTTGTTTAGTTCTGCTGTTTGTTTTTGTTCGTTTTTCATTTGTTCTTTCGTTAATTTTTTCGTTCTTTTGTTGGTTCTTTGGTTTGTTTGTTCTCTTCGTTGTTTTTTCATTTGTTTTTTCATTCGCTCTTTCGTTTGTTCTTTTGTTTGTTTTTTCGTTCGCTCTTTTGTTTGTTCTTTTGTTCGTTTGTTTGTTCTTTTCGTTCTTTTTTCATTTGTTCTTTAGTTCGTTCTTTCATTCGTTTTTTTTGTTCGTGTTCGTTCTTTTGTTTGTTCTTTGGTTCGCTCTTTCGTTTGTTCTTTTGTTTGTTCTTTTGTTTATTTGTTTGTTTTTTCCTTCTTTTTTCATTTGTTCTTTAGTTCGTTCTTTCATTCGTTTTTTTGTTTGATCTTTCGTTCATTTTTTTGTTTGTTTGTTTGTTCTTTTCATTCGTTTTTCATTCGTACTTTTGTTCCTTCTTTCATTAATTTTTTTGTTTGCTCTTTTGTTCGTTGTTTTGTTTGTTTATTTGGTTGTTCTTTTGTTTGTATATTGTTTGTTCTTTTTGTTCTTTTTTCATTTGTTCTTTAGTTTGTTCTTTTATTTGGTTTTTTGTTCACTTGTTCTTTAGTTCTTTTATTCGTTCTTTAGTTATTTCGTTTGTCCTTTCATTTGTTTACTCTTTCGTTCATTCTTTTGTTTGTTTTTTCTTTTTGTTTGTTTTTTATTCGTTCTTTCGTTTTTTCGTTTGCTTGTTCATTCTTTAATTCTTTTTTTCATTCTTTCATCTGTTTTTTCATTCGCTCTTTTGTTCGTTCTTTTGTTTGTTTTTTGTTTGTCTGTTCTTTCCTCCTTTTTGTTTTGTTCTTTCTTCCTTCGTAAGATTATTATGCATTAATGTCAAACATGCACACAACATAAAATATTATTAATGGGTTTTAAGGTGACAGTGGATATTGTCATTTTAATCAGTTAAACTTTTATTTCCGCATTCATAAAAGGTTCGGTGTTTTCCATGGCTCATCTGACAGCGCCTGGTCAAGCTCTTCATGTCCTGAAAGTTCCAGATCAGCCCTGGCCAATAGGATGGGATTCAGAGGAGATGCCAGTAAAACCCAAGAGCAACCTCTCAACTTCTGTGTTTCATCTCTGGTCAGCTCTAGACTGCAGGATGTTCCCTGGAAAGCCCACTGTCTTGTTGCTTCGTGCCCAGGGTCCGGCAGTATCTACCACACCCATACTGGAAAATTACAAACTGATTGCGACACACGTAGGCTCAATAGTTACAGTGAAGAGGAGAGTTACGGCATTAATGGAAAAAGTGAAAGAAGAAACTATGTGCAAAATGAATGTTATAACAACATGATTCTCCCCAAAGCAATTAAAACCGAACAGGATTCAGATTCTGAAAATGGGTGTAACAAACATGGCATGCATTGGTTCCCTCAATATCCACAGATAAAAACTGAAGCTGAATATTATGACAACTACACCTCATGTCAAAGGGGTAAAACTGCCATTAACCCTCACCTCAATGGACACCACAAGCATCTCTACGCAGTAGTCGGCAAACCTCTCAAGTGTGTCCTGAACAAAAGCCTGAAGTACTGTGACGTTTTAAGTGGCAGTCAGGATGGATATGAGTTTGCAAATTCCTCTGTGGATCATAAACGCTACATGCAGGATATCCGCCTGGCTTATGAGTTCAGGAGTCAGGGAATGAAGCAGGAGATCAAACAAGAAACTTTCGAACATCCAATTTGGTCTGACAGTTGTCATGATTTTAGTCAAGTGCAAAGAAATATCACTACAAGCTACACCGTGAGCAACCCCAAAGCAAACCCATATGTTTACATGCAGTGACTTATATGACCAACTGCTGCTGTTAGGAAATAAAGTCTTTATTAAAAAAGATCTAACTGGTACAACAATTAAATGCAAATGCTCAGGATTTCTGCTATTTTGAGACAAAGAAAAATAAACTTTTTATTTTTAAAAAAGTTTTACATTTTGTAATTTTCCATTTGGATAATGTTGACCTCAATGTTTTTTGTGTGGCACACACATGGTTTGCTATTCCCACCTGAGTTTTTTTTATAATTTGTAAAAGATTATAGTCACAATTTGAATTCAAAGTATTCCTGTAGCTTAATTGGTAGGTCATTTTGTTAGCATTGCAATGGGTCATGGGTTTGATCCCAGAAGACACATAATAAAAAACATATATTAAAAAGCACTGTAAGTTGTTTTAAATTAAAGCATGGATCAAATGTGACAATGTAAATTCATCTCTTACAAATATAACCTACAGAGGTCATATACATTTGTACATTTTAACTAGGGCTGGGCATAGACTAATCTGGATTAATCTCATACAAAGTAAAAGTAATTTTTCAGATAATGTGAGTTTGTGCTGTGTGTAAATTTTATATTTAACCACACACACATACATATATATAGATATATACATTTAAGAAATTTTGTATTTATATATCGTTTTTTATTTATATATAATATAGAATATACTAAAATATAAATAAATATATATACACATGTAAATGTTTCTTAAAGACACATGAATGTGTGTGTGTGTATTTATACATACATAATAATTACACACAGCACAAACTTATGTTATGCAAAAAATGTTTTATTTTGTATTAGATTAATCTATGCCCAGCCCTAATTTTAAGCAGTATTACCATGAAATACACACTTTCTCCAATAAAATAAAATAATTTGTAATCAGGTTGTCATTTTTGTTTACTGTCATAATTTGTCTTTTGTAATTTGGTTATTTGTCATTGTTTTCATTTATATTCTTTATTTATTGCTTTTATCATTTTGTACGTCTAAAAGATCCAATGATTTATTTTATTGACCAACCACTAAAATATTTTTTTAAATGTGAAAATATTACAACAAATGTGTGTGTGCATTTTTTTAAATGCCTTTCTAAGAAGATAACCTGAAAAACTGAAAGTTGTTGAATAATATTCAAGCAGAGAAGATTTTATTGCGTAAAATCTGCGCAATGCGCAAAGCGTGACGCACAGTTGATGTTCTCGGAGCAGCCGCGTCGTCGTCATCTGACCGAGTGTGGGGCGGCACCAGGAAGACGCAGCTGATATGACAGACAGTAAATAAACTCGTTTGAAAAGAAAACTTCAATGAGCAGCTTGTAATAACGCATCATTCATCAAATAAACACCGCGTCCGGGTGAGTAATTCTACTTGGTTTATAGCATTTAATGACTTGCACGAGAGCAAATTTCCTAACGCTAATCCAGCTAGCTGCCTAGCATCTGTCACTTGAGGCCTTTTAGCAGATAAACGCAATGTGTTTTTTTTATTATAACTCACGAAACAGATGTATTCAATCCGATGTACGAGTATCATTTAAACATCTGTTCGTGTTATCCTGGTTGCGCAGCTGACAAACAATAAATATACACACACCACGACCACAACAAACAAAAAGACAAATGCTCACAGATTTGCGTCTTGCTCTCAGTCAAACAGGTTTCATGTTAGTGTTAATGTCTTGTTCGAGTTATTTCTTGTCAGTTCAGTACATTTTACTAGTGTTTACGTCATTTCTTACATTTTGCTAGTGTTTGGCTAATTTCTTATACAATAATTCGTGTAGTTTTACTGGTGTTTGTGTCATTTCTTATACAGTAACATTGGTGTTTGGGTCATTACAGTACCTTTAACCCTGCATCCTGTGAGTGGTTGCTATGGAGGAGACGAACAGAGAGGCTGTTGCTACGGCCGTCCAGAGGGTCGCCGGGATGCTGCAGCGGTCCGATCAGCTGGATAAAGTGGAGCAGTACAGACGCAGAGAGGCGCGCAAGAAAGCATCTGTAGAGGCCAGGTTAAAGGCAACCCTCTTTTCATTTTTAACTTTTGATTTCTTTTTAATGTCTGTCTGCCCATTAAATGCACAATCATTCATTCGATGAATTCACTGAAAGCAACCCTTTGTCTTCATCACTCCATCAGGCAGCGATTCAGTCTCAGTTGGACGGGGTACGAACAGGCCTCACGCAGCTGCACAATGCACTGTGCGACGTGAAGGACATCCAGACCTCGCTTGCGGACGTCAGTAAGGACTGGAGGCAGAGCATCAACACTATAGAGAGCCTGAAGGATGTGAAAGATGCCGTGGTCCAACACAGTCAGCTGGCGTCTGCTGTGGAAAACCTTAAAAACATTTTCTCGGGTGAGTTGTGTCATCAGTATGATATAATTGCGTGTATGTACATATATTACATGATGTATTTTTGCATATTCCTACAGTTCCTGAGATCGCACGAGAGACTCAAGAATTGATCGAACAGGGCAATCTGCTTCCAGCTCACCGCAGGCTAATGGACCTGGAGTGTTCACGAGACGACCTCATGTACGAGCAGTACCGCATGGACAGCAAGAACGTCCACGACATGAACCTGATTCGCTGCTACTTCGGCGAGGTTCAGGGCCTTTCGGATGAACTCTCCAAACAGCTCTGGATGGTCCTCCAGCGCGCCATGGTCACCGTGCGGCGCGATCCTACCATGCTGGTGTCAGTGATTCGAATCATCGAGCGCGAAGAGAAGATCGATCGCAAAATGCTGGACCGCAAGAAGCAGATGGGGTTCATCCCACCTGGAAGACCCAAATGTTGGAAAAATCGCATGAACGAAGTCTTGGAAGGCACGGTGAGCGCCCGCATCGAGGGCACGCAGTCTGAGACGCGAGAATCCGACAAGATGTGGCTAGTGAGGTTGTTGGAGCTCACCAGGAAGTACGTGTTGGATGATCTGATCGTGGTGAAGAACATGATGGTGCAGTGCTTTCCTCCACACTACAACACATTCCAGGTGTACCTCGATCTCTATCATAAGTCTGTGTCCGCGCGCGTTCAAGAGCTGGCGGCAGAAGATCTGGAGGCCAATGAGATTGTTTCTCTTCTCACCTGGGTCCTCAACACATATAAAAGGTGGGAATCATTTCAAATTGGTTTCTTGAACATGACAATGAGTTCACTGTACTAAAATGGCCCCCACAGTCACCAGATCTCAACCCAATAGAGCATCTTTGGGATGTGGTGGAACGGGAGCTTCCTGCCCTGGATGTGCATCCCACAAATCTCCATCAACTGCAAGATGCTATCCTATCAATATGGGCCAACATATCTAAAAAAAGATTGTTGAATCAATGCCACGTAGAATTAAGGCAGTTCTGAAGGCGAAAGGGAGTCAAACACAGTATTGGTATGGTGTTCCTAATAATCCTTTAGCTGAGTGTATAATAGAATATAATTTTAGGAAAGTTGTCATTGAGAACACACCACCATATGCAAACCTAAGCAAATATTTGTGGCGTGCTCCTGTGGTAGTACTTCCTGTCACCGTGTAAGTTTAGAGATGGGAAGAATACTATCTAGTGGTTGGGATGTAAACTCCAAACGAAATAACTGTCATGAATCTTTGGGAAAAAAATTGAGAATTGATCAAGTATGGTTAAACTAAGTACCACGGTACTCACGCCTAATGTGATATCTCATTCTTTCTCCGGCAGTGTGGAGATGATGGGTCACCCTGATCTTCAGCCCGAATGTGACTTGAAGCAGTTGGAGCCGCTGTTACCTGAACATGTGGTGGATGATTTGCTGGGCAAATACCTCAAGACATTTACTGTAAGTAAAACCCTTTTTGTTGTTATATTTAATGAATTTGTTTATGTACACTAGAACCAAAATATATTTTACAGACTTTGATTTGAGCAGTCAGGCCCGTACACACGTTTAAGACATAATTGGGTCAGTGAAAAAACGGTTCGGCAAGATGAGAAATTCAAAAAAATTGTAAACTTGTTTTAAAGGTGCAGTGTGTAAATTTTAGCGGCATCTAGTGGTGAGGTTGCAAATTGCAACCAAAGGCTCAGTCCACTGCTCATCCCTCACTTTTGAAACACACAGAGAAGCTACGATAGCCGCCAATGGAAATACATATCTTGGTCGGCTTAGTAAACTTAGTAAAAAAGTTTGTCCGTTAAAGGAATAGTCTACTCATTTTCAATATTAAAATATGTTATTACCTTAACTAAGAATTGTTGATACATCCCTCTATCATCTGTGTGCGTGCACGTAAGCGCTGGAGCGCGCTGCGACACTTCGATAGCATTTAGCTTAGCCACATTCATTCAATGCTACCAATCAGAGATAAAGTTAGAAGTGACCAAACACATCAACGTTTTTCCTATTTAAGACGAGTAGTTACACGAGCAAGTTTGGTGGTACAAAATAAAACGTAGCGCTTTTAAAAGAGGAACTATATTTTATTGCGTAATAGCACTTTTGGGAGTACTTCGACTCGCCTGAAAAGTTCGCTCCCCTTCTCCCTCTCATAATAGGAGAGGGAGGGAGTTACTGCGCCGAGTCGAAGTACTCCCAAAAGTGCTATTACGCCATAAAATATAGTTCCTAACACACGCTGTTTCTGCATTTCTGATGTTAATCTGGAGTACCTATAGAGTAGTATGACATCCTTTATATCTCTGAAGAGTCTTTAGTTTAATCAGATTTATAAAAGAAAGATTAGCTTTACCGAATCTTTCCGATAACGTACGAAAAAATGAAGAAGGAGGAGTTACTACCGCGGAAGGAGCGAGTACGAGTCATGCAACACTATACAACACCGTTTTAACTGATGATTCACTACATGTTCGTGTCATTTATATAATATGCACGCGACTATTTCCAACATAAGACAGAAGTCTTACTTACCGCGTGCAACTCGTCATGACCCGGTTGGGAAAATCCACAGCATCAAACACACACGCAAAACTCCGCTGCTAATCTGGATAATAAACTATATCCATTGTTTCCATAAGGCCGGATTTCTTCTCCTTACATCCAAAAACACACTTCTTCTTGTGTGCCATTGTTGACTTTTGAAATTAAACAAGGCTGAGTGGCGTGATAAGCTGTTAGCAGCTCTAGCGTCTCTCGCTGATTGACGGGTGGGCGGGGTTTTCCGGGGGAAGTTTTCCGGTGGAAGCCCATATAAAGAAGTGATAGGTATAGAAAACCCCTGAAACGTCAGTTAGAACTGTAATCGAAAAAAACTTTCCGAAACTTGTACGAACCCTGGCGAAGTGCATTCGGCACAGAAATACTCTGTAACACGTCCAACTGCTGTTTTGACACTTTGCCTACGTTTAGCATGAGGAAACAACTCGATAACTGTGTTAATAAGTCAGAATGCTTGAAATACCATTAAGCCCCCCCTTTAAGGGCTTCTGTAGAAACATGGCGGCACAAAATGGCGACTTCCATGTAAGGGGGGACCCTTGCGTATGTAGATAAAAAAAGTCTAATTTAATGTAATAAAAACATAATGGTTCATTATAAAAAGGTCTTTATACACCCCTGATCATATAGTTTTGTATATTACTTTGCATTTCTGTCAAGAGATTTTTCTAAAAATTACACACTGCACCTTTAAAAGCATGCATCAGGTTTATTTCAATGCACATAGTGTATTTATGTTAATTTCATGCAATAAAAAATTACATTTGCACCATTTTTATGAAAGTTAAGACTGAATGGACCTGAAAATGTCAAATGGTGTAACTGTCAATTGTGCCAAAGAATGAGAAATATTGCATTTTTTATTTACCTTGATGGCAGGTAAGCGTAATCATCCAAAAAAAAAATTGAAATATCATTTTATTAGTTATTTCTAAATGTAAATTTGAATGCGTTTTTGTAATATTTGTCCTGGCATATGCTGAAAACAGATCTGTCTAAATAATTTTTGACAAATGATGTAAAAATGTATGTAAAAATACACATTAAACTAAATGATTATATTTTATTCCATTTGTTTATGAATATATATTTATATTTTAATTAAAAAATAATAGTTACACCAATTGACACAGACTGGTTACACCACACTGACATTTTTGCAGTTATCCCCCAAATATTCTGTCAAAATGAAATAAAACCAGAAATTTTAGACTTGGTCCTCAAAAAAGAGAATGTATGCAAGAAATCTGCAAATTTATTTTGAAATTTTAACCCTTTACATTTTATTTATCCGTACAGACACAAAATAATTACTGTCACGTCATTGACCCAAGTAATAAAAATGGCATATTTTTACATTTAACTTTAATGTAATTCAGTAAATTAGCAATTGTTTAGTTGAACATGTATTTACTTTTTTCCTATTGTGTCTAGTCGAACATCACAGGCTGGCTGCGGAAAGCTCTGGAAACGGATAAGAAGGATTGGCAGAAAGAGACGGAGCCTGAGGCCGACCAGGACGGCTACTATCAGACCACCTTACCTGCCATTGTCTTCCAGGTGCAACATCTCAAAAAACAACAACACAATTCAAGATGATTGACAGAATAAAAATTAAACGCATGAACATCACACCGGTCTTACGCTAACAGTCACCAGTGTCATTTGAAGAATTGAGATCAAAAATATGACTCGTTTAATTTATAAAAAGGTTACTTCTGGGCTTGAAATGACATTTTGGTTTATACACAAATGCTCTTCTTCATATGTTCAGATGTTTGAGCAGAACCTTCAGGTTGCAGCTCAGATCAGCGAGATGTTTAAAGAGCAGGTGCTAAAAGTCTGTCTGAAGCAGATGAACTCATTCCTTGTAAGGTACTGTGGTCTCAATAAGAGCCATTTGATTTGACAGAAATCGTTATTAAGATGCTAGTTGAGTAACTGGCGCTCTGTCCGTCACGCAGGTACCGAGAGGAGGCTATTGTTTATAAGGACGAGCATCTGAAAGATCGCCAGAAGCCACAGTGCTACGTTCAGTACATGATCGCCATCATCAACAACTGCCAAACCTTTAAGTAAGTATCTCAACCAGTAAGGTTAAATCTGTCAAGTCCTCATTTACTCGCCCTCAATAGTATTTTGCTAATAGTAATTCAGCTAAGAATGCACTGTAAGGTTGCCAGATGTATACATTGACTGTAGATGTAACAAATGAAATGTGTTTGTTTTAAGGAGTCTATTAATAGTCTAAAGAGGAAGTATTCCCAGTCGACTGAACCCACCCAAAATGACGCTGCCATTGATAAACTCCTGAACGAAGTGGCCAAAGACGGCTGTCAGTTCCTGCTGGACGAGGTTTTCCTGGACTTGGAGGTACACGCGCTTAATGTCTTCTGCTGGTCGAGGTTAACATGTTGAGATGGATTGAATATTGACTGTATTTTGTTTTCTGGACAGCATCACCTGAATGAGCTCCTGACCAGGAAGTGGTTGACAGGCTCTCATGCGGTGGACACCATCTGTGTGACCGTAGAAGACTACTTTAATGACTTTTCCAAAATCAAGACGCCTTATAATCAGGTATGCATGCACAACACCTGTGAGTTTTACTTGTTATAACAAACAAATGTGCAAAATCAGCATTATAACAAGACTATAATTACAGTTTGGAGTAGATCTGAATGAGTATTTCTGGGTTTTTTGATTGTATGAGTCTCAGAGGCTCACTGACATTGTTAGATGTCCAAATATCAGTTGCAAACTGATTGTTGCAATGGGATTGGTTTGTAACTGGCTGCGTGCGTGTGTGAGTAGGGATAGGCACGAGTACTCGAGCACTCGAATGTGGCATCGATGATCATCATAAAGATCAACATTTTTTTTTTGTTATGGCGCCATTTGGAGATCTGACTTGTTAGCTTTACAAGCGCCTGTGCACAGACCGAACGGCGTATGACATCAGTACCTTGCGAATCAATTGCGACTTTGGGTAAAATGCAGAGCTCGTCAGTGTCACTATTTACTCAGTCGTCCAATCACAGTAGAGGAGAGGCGGGAAAAAAAACACACCAACTCGCGCATTGTACAACAACAGATAAGCAAAACAGAAGTATCATAGCAACTAAAGCACCTCGGCTGTAAAAACGGCGTCAAGTGCCAACACTTTCATGCGTTTTCATGAGCACCTGACGTTTTAAAGGGACAATGTGTAGTTTTTAAAGTATTTTATTAGTCAAAATCAATGTCTTTATTCATAAATATGTCCTCTTTGGTGTCAAATGACCTCTGGCGATGATCTGACTTTACTTTGTAAGCTTAGAATTTCTTCTCTTTACTTACATTAAACGGGTAAGTCCAAGAAGACTTCCATGTCATTTCGCCATATGGAGAAACTATAATAGCAGAGAGGGACAAAAAGCACTAGCCTAATGCAACGCGTTTTCGTTCAGAAAACGTTAACCAGCTGAAACGGACAAGGAGATTAGTGATTACATAACGGCTACCGTAGTTGCAATACGCATTTGAAAAAGCGAGGCACTAGAGAGCACTATTCGTTTGAATGCAAAATACAATTTTACCACTACTTATTGTCCCTTTAATGCTTTGGTGGTCACACTACTAGACCATGCAAATATTTTTCGGACATACATGGGCGGGAGCGCTTTATCACTATAAGTTCTTTGGCTTCATCCATATTTGCTTTCCAATAGAGAAAACGATTTTCTTTTTGCAACCCCGTAATAAACACCACCGACATGTATTCATGGTGCACGCACACATACTACAGTGTATGAAGTATGTCTGTTTCATACTGGTTATTTTACTATGGTTTATATATGGCTTATGCAATCAGATTTGAGACTATTTGTTATGTGTACACCAGGAAATGACGAGTGATGCTCATCGGCGGGTGGTGGTGGAGTATCTGAAAGCCATCATGCAGAAGCGCATCTCATTTAAGAACGCTGATGAGAGGAAGGAGGGTGCTGACAGAATGAATAAAGAGGCGGAGCAATTCAAATTCCTCTTCAGGAAACTCACCGCTGTGAGTCTCACCACATGTCACACAAGACAATACTTACTATATTTGTCCTGTTGTGTATTTTTATATATACAACCATACGGCAAAAATATATATTGCCAGAAATTTCAGATATAATTTCAAATATGTTTTGAAATATATTTCAGCACATATTGGCCATTTTTATATATTTCAAAATATATTTCTGCACATATTGGCCATTTTTTGTATATTTCAAAATATATTTCAGCACATATTGGCCATTTTTTGTATATTTCAAAATATATTTCAGCACATATTGGCCGTTTTTTGTATACTTCAAAATATATTTCAGCACATATTGGCCATTTTTTGTATATTTCAAAATATATTTCAGCACATATTGGCCATTTTTTGTATATTTCAAAATATATTTCAGCACATATTGGCCATTTTTTGTATATTTCAAAATATATTTCAGCACATATTGGCCGTTTTTTGTATATTTCAAAATATATTTCAGCACGTATTGGCCATTTTTTGTATATTTCAAAATATATTTCTGCACATATTGGCCATTTTTTGTATACTTCAAAATATATTTCAGCACATATTGGCCATTTTTTGTATATTTCAAAATATATTTCAGCACGTATTGGCCATTTTTTGTATATTTCAAAATATATTTCAGCACATATTGGCCATTTTTTGTATATTTCAAAATATATTTCAGCACATATTGGCCATTTTTTGTATACTTCAAAATATATTTCAGCACATATTGGCCGTTTTTTGTATACTTCAAAATATATTTCAGCACGTATTGGCCATTTTTTGTATACTTCAAAATATATTTCAGCACGTATTGGCCATTTTTTGTATACTTCAAAATATATTTCAGCACATATTGGCCGTTTTTTGTATATTTCAAAATATATTTCAGCACGTATTGGCCGTTTTTTGTATACTTCAAAATATATTTCAGCACGTATTGGCCGTTTTTTGTATATTTCAAAATATATTTCAGCACGTATTGGCCGTTTTTTGTATACTTCAAAATATATTTCAGCACGTATTGGCCGTTTTTTGTATACTTCAAAATATATTTCAGCACGTATTGGCCATTTATTGTATATTTCAAAATATATTTCAGCACATATTGGCCATTTTTTTGTATATTTCAAAATATATTTCAGCACATATTGGCCATTTTTTGTATATTTCAAAATTTATTTCAGCACATATTGGCCATTTTTTTTGTATATTTCAAAATATATTTCAGCACATATTGGCCATTTTTTTTGTATATTTCAAAATATATTTCAGCACATATTGGCCATTTTTTTTTGTATATTTCAAAATATATTTCAGCACATATTGGCCATTTTTTTTTTGTATATTTCAAAATATATTTCAGCACATATTGGCCATTTTTTTTTTGTATATTTCAAAATATATTTCAGCACGTATTGGCCGTTTTTTGTATATTTCAAAATATATTTCAGCACGTATTGGCCGTTTTTTGTATATTTCAAAATATATTTCAGCACGTATTGGCCGTTTTTTGTATACTTCAAAATATATTTCAGCACGTATTGGCCGTTTTTTGTATACTTCAAAATATATTTCAGCACGTATTGGCCGTTTTTTGTATATTTCAAAATATATTTCAGCACGTATTGGCCGTTTTTTGTATACTTCAAAATATATTTCAGCACGTATTGGCCGTTTTTTGTATATTTCAAAATATATTTCAGCACGTATTGGCCGTTTTTTGTATACTTCAAAATATATTTCAGCACGTATTGGCCGTTTTTTGTATACTTCAAAATATATTTCAGCACGTATTGGCCGTTTTTTGTATACTTCAAAATATATTTCAGCACGTATTGGCCGTTTTTTGTATATTTCAAAATATATTTCAGCACGTATTGGCAGTTTTTTGTATACTTCAAAATATATTTCAGCACGTATTGGCAGTTTTTTGTATACTTCAAAATATATTTCAGCACGTATTGGCCATTTTTTGTATATTTCAAAATATATTTCAGCACGTATTGGCCGTTTTTTGTATACTTCAAAATATATTTCAGCACGTATTGGCCGTTTTTTGTATACTTCAAAATATATTTCAGCACGTATTGGCCGTTTTTTGTATACTTCAAAATATATTTCAGCACGTATTGGCCGTTTTTTGTATACTTCAAAATATATTTCAGCACGTATTGGCCGTTTTTTGTATACTTCAAAATATATTTCAGCACGTATTGGCCGTTTTTTGTATATTTCAAAATATATTTCAGCACGTATTGGCCGTTTTTTGTATATTTCAAAATATATTTCAGCACGTATTGGCCGTTTTTTTTGTATATTTCAAAATATATTTCAGCACGTATTGGCCATTTTTTGTATATTTCAAAATATATTTCAGCACGTATTGGCCATTTTTTGTATATTTCAAAATATATTTCAGCACGTATTGGCCGTTTTTTGTATACTTCAAAATATATTTCAGCACGTATTGGCCATGTTTTTTGTATATTTCAAAATATATTTCAGCACGTATTGGCCATTTTTTTTGTATATTTCAAAATATATTTCAGCACGTATTGGCCATTTTTTTTGTATATTTCAAAATATATTTCAGCACGTATTGGCCGTTTTTTGTATACTTCAAAATATATTTCAGCACGTATTGGCCGTTTTTTGTATATTTCAAAATATATTTCAGCACGTATTGGCCGTTTTTTGTATATTTCAAAATATATTTCAGCACGTATTGGCCGTTTTTTTTGTATATTTCAAAATATATTTCAGCACGTATTGGCCGTTTTTTTTGTATATTTCAAAATATATTTCAGCACGTATTGGCCATTTTTTTTGTATATTTCAAAATATATTTCAGCACGTATTGGCCATTTTTTGTATATTTCAAAATATATTTCAGCACGTATTGGCCATTTTTTTTGTATATTTCAAAATATATTTCAGCACGTATTGGCCATTTTTTTTGTATATTTCAAAATATATTTCAGCACGTATTGGCCATTTTTTGTATACTTCAAAATATATTTCAGCACGTATTGGCCGTTTTTTGTATACTTCAAAATATATTTCAGCACGTATTGGCCATTTTTTTTGTATATTTCAAAATATATTTCAGCACGTATTGGCCATTTTTTGTATACTTCAAAATATATTTCAGCACGTATTGGCCGTTTTTTGTATACTTCAAAATATATTTCAGCACGTATTGGCCGTTTTTTGTATACTTCAAAATATATTTCAGCACGTATTGGCCGTTTTTTGTATACTTCAAAATATATTTCAGCACGTATTGGCCGTTTTTTGTATACTTCAAAATATATTTCAGCACGTATTGGCCGTTTTTTTGTATATTTCAAAATATATTTCAGCACATATTGGCCATTTTTTGTATATTTCAAAATATATTTCAGCACATATTGGCCATTTTTTTGTATATTTCAAAATATATTTCAGCACATATTGGCCGTTTTTTTGTATACTTCAAAATATATTTCAGCACATATTGGCCATTTTTTTGTATATTTCAAAATATATTTCAGCACATATTGGCCATTTTTTTGTATATTTCAAAATATATTTCAGCACATATTGGCCATTTTTTTGTATATTTCAAAATATATTTCAGCACATATTGGCCATTTTTTTGTATACTTCAAAATATATTTCAGCACATATTGGCCATTTTTTTGTATACTTCAAAATATATTTCAGCACATATTGGCCATTTTTTTGTATATTTCAAAATATATTTCAGCACATATTGGCCATTTTTTTGTATACTTCAAAATATATTTCAGCACATATTGGCCATTTTTTTGTATATTTCAAAATATATTTCAGCACATATTGGCCGTTTTTTGTATACTTCAAAATATATTTCAGCACGTATTGGCCGTTTTTTGTATATTTCAAAATATATTTCAGCACGTATTGGCCATTTTTTTGTATATTTCAAAATATATTTCAGCACATATTGGCCATTTTTTTGTATATTTCAAAATATATTTCAGCACGTATTGGCCATTTTTTGTATATTTCAAAATATATTTCAGCACGTATTGGCCATTTTTTGTATATTTCAAAATATATTTCAGCACGTATTGGCCATTTTTTGTATATTTCAAAATATATTTCAGCACGTATTGGCCGTTTTTTGTATACTTCAAAATATATTTCAGCACGTATTGGCCGTTTTTTGTATATTTCAAAATATATTTCAGCACGTATTGGCCATTTTTTTTGTATATTTCAAAATATATTTCAGCACGTATTGGCCGTTTTTTGTATACTTCAAAATATATTTCAGCACGTATTGGCCATTTTTTGTATACTTCAAAATATATTTCAGCACGTATTGGCCGTTTTTTGTATATTTCAAAATATATTTCAGCACGTATTGGCCGTTTTTTGTATATTTCAAAATATATTTCAGCACGTATTGGCCGTTTTTTTTGTATATTTCAAAATATATTTCAGCACGTATTGGCCGTTTTTTTTGTATATTTCAAAATATATTTCAGCACGTATTGGCCATTTTTTTTGTATATTTCAAAATATATTTCAGCACGTATTGGCCATTTTTTGTATACTTCAAAATATATTTCAGCACGTATTGGCCATTTTTTGTATACTTCAAAATATATTTCAGCACGTATTGGCCATTTTTTTTGTATATTTCAAAATATATTTCAGCACGTATTGGCCATTTTTTTTGTATATTTCAAAATATATTTCAGCACGTATTGGCCATTTTTTTTGTATATTTCAAAATATATTTCAGCACGTATTGGCCATTTTTTGTATACTTCAAAATATATTTCAGCACGTATTGGCCGTTTTTTGTATACTTCAAAATATATTTCAGCACGTATTGGCCATTTTTTTTGTATATTTCAAAATATATTTCAGCACGTATTGGCCATTTTTTGTATACTTCAAAATATATTTCAGCACGTATTGGCCGTTTTTTGTATACTTCAAAATATATTTCAGCACGTATTGGCCGTTTTTTGTATACTTCAAAATATATTTCAGCACGTATTGGCCGTTTTTTGTATACTTCAAAATATATTTCAGCACGTATTGGCCGTTTTTTGTATACTTCAAAATATATTTCAGCACGTATTGGCCGTTTTTTTGTATATTTCAAAATATATTTCAGCACATATTGGCCATTTTTTGTATATTTCAAAATATATTTCAGCACATATTGGCCATTTTTTTGTATATTTCAAAATATATTTCAGCACATATTGGCCGTTTTTTTGTATACTTCAAAATATATTTCAGCACATATTGGCCATTTTTTTGTATACTTCAAAATATATTTCAGCACGTATTGGCCGTTTTTTTGTATATTTCAAAATATATTTCAGCACATATTGGCCATTTTTTGTATATTTCAAAATATATTTCAGCACATATTGGCCATTTTTTTGTATACTTCAAAATATATTTCAGCACATATTGGCCATTTTTTTGTATATTTCAAAATATATTTCAGCACATATTGGCCATTTTTTTGTATACTTCAAAATATATTTCAGCACATATTGGCCATTTTTTTGTATATTTCAAAATATATTTCAGCACATATTGGCCGTTTTTTGTATACTTCAAAATATATTTCAGCACATATTGGCCATTTTTTTGTATGTTTCAAAATATATTTCGGCACATATCGGCCATTTTTTTGTATATTTCAAAATATATTTCGGAACATATCGGCCATTTTTTTGTATACTTCAAAATATATTTCAGCACGTATTGGCCATTTTTTGTATACTTCAAAATATATTTCAGCACGTATTGGCCGTTTTTTGTATACTTCAAAATATATTTCAGCACATATTGGCCATTTATTGTATTTTTCAAAATATATTTCGGCACATATCGGCAATTTTTTTGTATATTTCAAAATATATTTCGGCACATATCGGCAATTTTTTGTATATTTCAAAATCTATTTCGGCACATATCGGCCATTTTTTGTATATTTCAAAATATATTTCAGCACATATTGGCCATTTTTTTTGTATATTTCAAAATATATTTCAGCACATATTGGCCATTTTTTTTTGTATATTTCAAAATATATTTCAGCACATATTGGCCATTTTTTTTTGTATATTTCAAAATATATTTCAGCACATATTGGCCATTTTTTTTTTGTATATTTCAAAATATATTTCAGCACATATTGGCCGTTTTTTGTATATTTCAAAATATATTTCAGCACGTATTGGCCGTTTTTTGTATACTTCAAAATATATTTCAGCACGTATTGGCCATTTTTTGTATATTTCAAAATATATTTCAGCACATATTGGCCGTTTTTTGTATATTTCAAAATATATTTCAGCACGTATTGGCCGTTTTTTGTATACTTCAAAATATATTTCAGCACGTATTGGCCGTTTTTTGTATACTTCAAAATATATTTCAGCACGTATTGGCCGTTTTTTGTATACTTCAAAATATATTTCAGCACGTATTGGCCGTTTTTTGTATACTTCAAAATATATTTCAGCACGTATTGGCCGTTTTTTGTATACTTCAAAATATATTTCAGCACGTATTGGCCGTTTTTTGTATATTTCAAAATATATTTCAGCACGTATTGGCCGTTTTTTGTATACTTCAAAATATATTTCAGCACGTATTGGCCATTTTTTGTATATTTCAAAATATATTTCAGCACGTATTGGCCGTTTTTTGTATACTTCAAAATATATTTCAGCACGTATTGGCCGTTTTTTGTATACTTCAAAATATATTTCAGCACGTATTGGCCGTTTTTTGTATACTTCAAAATATATTTCAGCACGTATTGGCCGTTTTTTGTATACTTCAAAATATATTTCAGCACGTATTGGCCGTTTTTTGTATACTTCAAAATATATTTCAGCACGTATTGGCCGTTTTTTGTATACTTCAAAATATATTTCAGCACGTATTGGCCGTTTTTTGTATACTTCAAAATATATTTCAGCACGTATTGGCCGTTTTTTGTATATTTCAAAATATATTTCAGCACGTATTGGCCGTTTTTTGTATACTTCAAAATATATTTCAGCACGTATTGGCCGTTTTTTGTATACTTCAAAATATATTTCAGCACGTATTGGCCGTTTTTTGTATATTTCAAAATATATTTCAGCACGTATTGGCCGTTTTTTGTATACTTCAAAATATATTTCAGCACGTATTGGCCATTTTTTGTATACTTCAAAATATATTTCAGCACGTATTGGCCGTTTTTTGTATATTTCAAAATATATTTCAGCACGTATTGGCCGTTTTTTGTATACTTCAAAATATATTTCAGCACGTATTGGCCGTTTTTTGTATACTTCAAAATATATTTCAGCACGTATTGGCCGTTTTTTGTATACTTCAAAATATATTTCAGCACGTATTGGCCGTTTTTTGTATACTTCAAAATATATTTCAGCACGTATTGGCCGTTTTTTGTATACTTCAAAATATATTTCAGCACGTATTGGCCATTTTTTGTATACTTCAAAATATATTTCAGCACGTATTGGCCGTTTTTTGTATACTTCAAAATATATTTCAGCACGTATTGGCCGTTTTTTGTATACTTCAAAATATATTTCAGCACGTATTGGCCGTTTTTTGTATACTTCAAAATATATTTCAGCACGTATTGGCCGTTTTTTGTATACTTCAAAATATATTTCAGCACGTATTGGCCGTTTTTTGTATACTTCAAAATATATTTCAGCACGTATTGGCCGTTTTTTGTATATTTCAAAATATATTTCAGCACGTATTGGCCGTTTTTTGTATACTTCAAAATATATTTCAGCACGTATTGGCCGTTTTTTTTGTATATTTCAAAATATATTTCAGCACATATTGGCCATTTTTTTTGTATATTTCAAAATATATTTCAGCACGTATTGGCCGTTTTTTGTATACTTCAAAATATATTTCAGCACGTATTGGCCGTTTTTTGTATATTTCAAAATATATTTCAGCACGTATTGGCCGTTTTTTGTATACTTCAAAATATATTTCAGCACGTATTGGCCGTTTTTTTTGTATATTTCAAAATATATTTCAGCACGTATTGGCCGTTTTTTGTATATTTCAAAATATATTTCAGCACGTATTGGCCGTTTTTTGTATACTTCAAAATATATTTCAGCACGTATTGGCCGTTTTTTTTGTATATTTCAAAATATATTTCAGCACGTATTGGCCATTTTTTTTGTATATTTCAAAATATATTTCAGCACATATTGGCCATTTTTTTTGTATATTTCAAAATATATTTCAGCACGTATTGGCCGTTTTTTTGTATATTTCAAAATATATTTCAGCACGTATTGGCCGTTTTTTGTATACTTCAAAATATATTTCAGCACGTATTGGCCGTTTTTTTTGTATATTTCAAAATATATTTCAGCACGTATTGGCCATTTTTTTTGTATATTTCAAAATATATTTCAGCACATATTGGCCATTTTTTTTGTATACTTCAAAATATATTTCAGCACATATTGGCCATTTTTTTTGTATATTTCAAAATATATTTCAGCACATATTGGCCATTTTTTTTGTATATTTCAAAATATATTTCAGCACGTATTGGCCATTTTTTGTATACTTCAAAATATATTTCAGCACGTATTGGCCGTTTTTTGTATACTTCAAAATATATTTCAGCACATATTGGCCATTTTTTTTGTATATTTCAAAATATATTTCAGCACATATTGGCCATTTTTTGTATATTTCAAAATATATTTCAGCACATATTGGCCGTTTTTTTTTTGTATATTTCAAAATATATTTCAGCACATATTGGCCATTTTTTTTGTATATTTCAAAATATATTTCAGCACATATTGGCCATTTTTTTTTTGTATATTTCAAAATATATTTCAGCACATATTGGCCATAGTTTATTTTTGCAGTTGAAAATATATGTTATACATACAATATACAATAATTTAAGTTCAAAATAAGTTATACAATAATATATTTTTTGCCGTATGGGTTGTAAAATTTAGGAAATTCGTTTGTTGCCCCTGAAATACATTATATGGTAATATATGCATGTTAAAACTAAATATATTTTAAAATTCATTTATATATTTAAAACACTTTTTTTTTTTTGTGGTATGTGTAATTTCCCTATTTTCTGTTTTATTTTTCTTCGCCTTGTAAAACTGCTTTGAAGCAATGAATCATTGTGAAAAGTGCTATATAAATAAATGTGACTTGACAGCATCAGTCGCTTGTGGAAGAGATGACATTAAATGGCGTTTGTTTGTGTACAGGGGGAGGAGACGGACCGACTGTGTGATTCCATCTCATCGATCGCAGAGGTCTTTAAATTGACAGACCCCGCGCTGCTCTACCTGGAGGTGTCAACTTTGGTGTCCAAGTATCCTGACATCAGGTTAGACATCAGATGATCATTTTTTTTGTTTTATAAATGCAATCCCATAACCCAGTACCACACTACTTTGACATTGAGACGACTTCTTTCTCTCCCTTTATTAGAGAGGAGCACATTGTGGCCTTATTGGCTGTCCGTGGTGATGCCAGTCGCGAGATGAGGCAGATGATCATTGAGACTCTGAACCAAAACAAACCATCCACATCCTCCAATTCTCAGCCCGTCTTCAGAGACATCACGGTGCCGACCATGACCATGACGACCATGACAGCCATGACCTCTATGAATGTACCTAAACTGCTTAAATAATCTGACATCTAGAACATTCATCAAGACACTAAGAGGCCACAGAGGGGAGCGTTGCTTCCCATAATGCACTTTGAAAAACACATTGGCAATATACCTCCGCTCGAGGTCTGTGTAGACGTTGATAGAGAGTTTGATTTATGATGACTTGATGTACAAAAGACTTTGCAGGCATTTAATTTTAATACATTTGTTTCTTCACCCTTGTGTCATTCCAAACATAACTTACTTTTGTAGGACGCAAAGAAATATAAAAAGAGATTTCCTAATCGAAATGAAAAGGATCATAAAGTAAGTCCATGATTTGTGAAGTCTTCTGAAGCAGTAAGATTCATCATTGAGCTCAATCCTGGCGTGATACGATACAAATAATAGGAAAGGGCACTCTGGATTTGGTTATAATGATTGGAATGAGACGTAGATGAATGACTGGGTGAATTTAACTTGAACAAATCACTTGGTTTATTACCCAATGATAAGAAATTGCTTTCTAATGCTTATGTGTAGTTCTTTCACGTGAATAATGTACAGTCACCTTCACTAAATCATTTCAATAAACTTCTGATGCTGATGGATGTCTGTGTTTACACATGTGGCCCATGACTTGCAGCATCTGCTACCCTACACGTACAAACATCTTGCATCACCCTTCATTATATTATATTTCCTATTGGCTGCTCTCTTTCATGTCAATGGAGCTGCTGATGTCATGTATGCATCTGTATTTGTTGTGTGGAAGAAGCAGCCATTATATGAAGTGTTCAAAATTCTTTAAAAATATTCTCACCTTTATGCCATCCCAGATTTACAGGATGACTTTCTTTAGCTGAACACAAATAATTTTTAATTGAAATGCTGTCCCTATAAGTGACTCAATATGAACCCCAAGAAAGAACTCAAATCCACCAAAAAAATAATGTTTGTGTTCTGCTGAAGAAAGGATGGAATAAGAATTTTTTTCTTCAATCTACTTAATACAAGAAAAATTCAGCAGCAAAAAATGTCTTATTCCATTGGCAGATTTTTTGCTTGCATTAAGTAAATTGAAGGAAAAAAATTATTATTCCATCAGTAGATTTTTTTTTGCTTGTTTTAAGCACAAATTCACTTAAATTTGATACGTTTTGTCTAAAAACTAGATTTATTTTCTTAGGTCATTTTGCTCATCAAGAAAATACATCTTGATTTAAGAATTCTTAGATATTTCTACTGAAAACAAGACAAAAAAACTAAGAAAGTAATTTTTTGCAGCATACGAACATAAATATTGGTGGCCACACATTGCCTTGAGTTATAGTTTCAAATATTTGGTCACAAATGGACTCGTTTTCTTCCTAAACATCTTCATATTTATTTCACAAAGCTTAAAGTAAAATATATAAATATTTTGCTTTCTACATCATTGATTCTTGATCCCATCCTGCATCATTTCCCAGCACTGAATATTTTGGATGTCTCCCTTATTGGACCCACCCAATTTAAGTCCTATAGTTTATTCTAGTGCTAAAGACCCAAATCAGGTGCGTTAGATGAGATGGACCGCAAACATGTGCTGTGCACCCCCCTAAAAGTTAATAAGTGCCCGTGATATCCACTCGCTTCATCATTTTATACACTGCAAAAAAATATTTTTAAGAAAAAATATTCTTATTTTTTATGAAAACAAGACAAAAATACTATCTATAAATTCTTAAATTAAGATGATTTTTCTTGATAAGCAAAACGACCAAAGAAAATAAGTCCAATTTTTTGACCGAAAATATCAAATGTAAGTGATTTTGTGCACAAAACAAGCAAAAAATATGCCAATGGGGCAAGCAAAAAATCTTGAACATTTTTCTTAAACACTAAATAAAAAAAAATTGCTTACCCCATTGGCAGACTAGCAAAATCACTTAAATTTGATATTTTTGGTCTAAAAAGTACTTATTTTCTTGGGTCGTTTTGATCATCAAGAAAAAGTATCTTAATTTAAGAATTTTTAGATATTTTTACTGAAAACAAGACAAAAATACTAAGAACATTTTCTTGAAAATCATTTTTTGCAGTGTAGCACTTGAAAGATTCAAAATCTAGAAAAAGACCCCACAACAACACTCCCATGGGTTTGTTTTTCATTTATTGCTAATATTTTGACACAAATGGGACACTTTGCCAAAAAAATACAAATGTGATCAGATTAATTTGACTTTTTTCAGTACAGATTCTTAAACATTTGAAATATGAAATACAGTAAACGTAAACTCTGAGGCAAACCTCTTTCATACAGTACAGCTTCATAAATCTATAAAAAAAGTGTAACGAATACGCTCAAGTTTTTTGGGTTTAGCTTTAAGCAGTAAACCCCCATTAGTGTCAATTTACAGTCCTTATTTAACCAAACCAAGCACATTTAAAAACCTGCAACACAATCCACTGTAGTGAAAAGCAAAGTTGCCATTGCACCGCAGGTAAAGATAAAATGTGCTTAAATAAACCTGGCCAACCACGTTCAAGGTCTCGAACTGTCCTCGAAAATATCAAAATAAAATACTTGCTTTTCTCAATACAAACATGCCAAATCTTCATATAAAAAGAGAAGCTTTGGCCATTTCGAAATTATAACTTTGATATTTGAAATATATATATATTTAGAACACAGAATTAAGACCTTGCGAAATTATTTTCAACACGCACACTTAAGTGTTCGCATGACAATAGGCACAAATGTCAAACCCCTCTTTACAACTAGCAGAAAACTATTTCACCACACACAAGCAACGTAAATGCTCGTTATGTCAAATCTAGACAATATTTTCATTTTCCCTCCCCAAAAAATGTCTTTGTTGCGTCTTGTGACCATCGAAATACAATTCTCGAACAGTGCTTTAGGTTTAGATTGAATATATTGTTTGAATCAAAACCAAGTAAGTATATTTCCCAGAAAGTGTTTGAGTTCTTATGGCCTAAAGGTGCAGGGGGGAACTCTTGCGCCCTCTAGTGGTCAGAGTTTGTGACTCTGTGGCTGTTTCAGTGCATTTCAAATACCTCACATTTTTTCAGAGAACGAAGGCTGTAGTGCATCGTGTTCAGAACGAGAACGGAGCAAACCGGCACCTGCAAACGCATCATTATAAGCCGTAACAAAATAAGAACTTACAAAATATTAGCATACAGTATTTTATCTTCTCTTTCTCAATAAAATAACCAAATACTGCACTAAAGGACTCAAGTTTCAGTTTTCCTATTCGTGTCCATCACTGACGACATGAGTTTGCATAAAAAAGTATTTATACTTAACCTAAAACAAATCAACTATTAGCCAGCCGCCTTATTCCATTTATAACACAATAAGAGGAGAATGTGTGTGTAAGAGAAGCTCAGTTTAAAGTAAACACTGTCGACTTGTCAGCGCGTCCAAAACTCTTCCTCTCGGCTCTCTTTTTTAGGATGCTAATACGAGCATGAATGTATGCATCACTGGAAATGGTGGCTGTCAGGTTATGGTCCTCTGCTTGCTGTCAATCATTTTTGTCTACCGCATCTGAGGAGTTCGGGCCGACGTACTTTAGCCGGAACCCACCTGAAACACAAAACACACAGGCTGGTCACAAATTTCTAAAATATGTGACCCTGTCTGTGAAATTCAAGTCTCATAATCTAATGATAAGATTAGAAGCATTAAAGTTTGTTTTCAATCTTTGACATGATCTTACACTGCAAAAAATGACTTTCTTACTTAGTATTTTTGTCTTGTTTTCAGTAGAAATATCCGAAAATTCTCAAATTAAGATGCTCCCTCTTGATGAGCAAAATGACCCAAGAAAACAAGTCCAGTTCTAAGACAAACAATATACAATTTAAGTGAAATTGTCCTTAAAACAAGCAAAACTATCTGCCAATGGGGTGAGAAAAAAAATTGTGAAATAAGATTTCTTTTTTCTTAAACACTTAATTCAAGTAAAATTTTCTCACCCCATTGGCAGATAATTTTGCTTGTTTTAAGCACGAATTCACTTAAACTGTATATTTTTTGTCTAAAAACTATAGTATTATTTTCTTAGGTCATTTTGCTCATTAAGAAAATACATCTTGATTTAAGAATTTTTTGATATTTCTACTGAAAACAAGACAAAAATACTGAGTAAGAAAATCATTTTTTGCAGTGTACTCACACTGCAAAAAATTATATTCAAGAAAAAAAATTCTTAGTATTTTTGTCTTGTTTTTAGTAAAATATCTAAAAATTCTTAAATTAAGATACATTTTCTTGATGAGCAAAAAGACCCAAGAAAATGAGTCTAGTCTTTTTAGACCAAAAATATCACATTTAAGTGATTTTGTGAATAAAACAAGCAAAAAAAAATGCCGGGGGGTTGGCTGATTTTTCTTGAATTTAGTGTTTAAGAAAAATTTTTAAGAATTTTTTGCTTGTTTTATGCACAAAATCACTTAAATTTGATATTGTTGGTCTAAAAACTAGACTTATTTTCTTGGGTCATTTTGTTCATCAAGAAAAAGCATCTTCATTTAAGAAATTTTAGATATTTTTACTGAAAACAAGACATTTTTTTTTCTTAAAAATCATTTTTTGCAGTGCAGCCAATATTAAAGATATAAGATTATGTTCTTTACATTATATAGGATGATTTCATGTAAAAAAAACAGTTAGGTTTTTACAGGCAGGGTCACATCACATATACTCCAAAAACACACAAGTGTAACATCAAGTAATGTCAAGGTTGATGTTAAGAGTAAATTGTTGTCTTTTATGGCTAGTTTCTCAAAATCAACACATGTGAATAGATATGTCAATGTAATTTTCACAGTCAATACTGAGGTTTGCTACCCACAAGACCTATTGCTATATTCTACCTCACAAAATCATACTGATATCCTTATTCTTACTCTCAATGTTTTCAATATTTTTATTTTCAATAATTAATATTTTTCAAAAAGCAATACTGTGAAAATGTATTGAGACACAATTATGTTATTGCCCAGCAAGCAATAGTCGTCTAGGTTAACAATACTGCCCTACAAAGCGAAAGCGCAGTAGCTACGCATTTGGTCAAAATTGAGTTAAGGGTTGAAATGGGCTTTGTGAGATCTGTTGTGTCTTGTGACAAAGTTTCCTGGTTCAATTTTGTCCCATTTCAGAGAAACGTGTGTGCAAAAATTGCAGTAACATGTTTGACTGATTGGTGTTAAAAAACTTTAAGGGAATTTTTTTCAGTTTCAGTGTTTGCGTAGTTACTGCAGAGCCTTTGTAGGGCAGTATAGACCCGATATAGTCTAACTACGAGTAACCCACTTCTAGCCAAAATAACATTACATTTACATGTCAAAATAACTTCCATCATGTAAGCAAATTCAACAGTGATCACAAGGGCTTTGGTTTTTATTTATTTATATTATTTTTAAATTTTTACTGCCAGCACAAAAAATGCCTTGTTTTAGCTAGATGTCTGGGCTGTGTTTGAGCCGACGGGCAACCTTCCGATCTCTCTGATGAAGCCAACACAGAAGTGCCTTAAACTGCAATTCATCGACTGGCCACTTGAGGCTGGCTCCAAAAGCGAGTCAATTCCCATAGACACCCATGTTAAAATGGCCAACTTTACAGCAGAATTTTTTTTTACAGCCTGGTACAAATATAGTTTTTGGTCTGTATAGCTAAGTTTGCCCTTCATGACAACTGTGAGGGGGGTTGGATTTTTTTGTAATTCATCCGTTTAAATTATATTAAGCCTTAAACTTCAGCATAATTAAGGGCGTGGCCACTTGAGTGATGAGTGAACAGCCACTGCTGTCACTACAGTCGAGCTAGGCGCACTGCAAAAAATGACTTAGTATTTTTGTCTTGTTTTCAGTAATAATAAGACAAAAATAATACCTACACATTTTTTTTTTAATTAAGATGTATTTTTATGAACGTCTAGTTCAGGGGTGGGGAACGTCGGTCCTGGAGAGCCGCAGTCCTGCAGAGTTTAGCTCCAGCTTTAATCAAACACACCTGAACAGGTAATCAAGGTCTACAGAGTTATTAGAAACCTTCAGACAGGTGAGGTTTAATCAGGGTTGGAGCTAAAAACTGCAGGGCTGCGGCTCTCCAGGACCGACGTTCGCCACCCCATGTCTAGTTTTTAGACAAAACATAAAATTCAGTGTTGTGCCTGAACGAGTTAATTGAACGAAAGTTTATGAACTAGTTCATATTTTGGGCGAACGTGAACTGAACGTACTGTATTACTGCCTGATGAACGCAAGGTGATCTCGTTCATTCTGGGGCTTGTGAACGTTCTCTCACTTTAACGTCATTCAATAGGGTGCCAGATTTCTATAGAGTCTTCCAGGCAAAAACCCGTCTAAAACACACTGTAAACAGGCCTTAAAGGAATAGTCTACTCATTTTCAATATTAAAATATGTTATTACCTTAACTAAGAATTGTTGATACATCCCTCTATCATCTGTGTGCGTGCACGTAAGCGCTGGAGCGCGCTGCGACGCTTCGATAGCATTTAGCTTAGCCCCATTCATTCAATGGTACCATTTATAGATAAAGTTAGAAGTGACCAAACACATCAACGTTTTTCCTATTTAAGACGAGTAGTTATACGAGCAAGTTTGGTGGTACAAAATAAAACGTAGCGCTTTTCTAAGCGGATTTAAAAGAGTAACTATATTTTATGGTGTAATAGCACTTTTGGGAGTACTTCAACTCGGCTCAGTAACACCCTCCCTCTCCCATTATGAGAGTGAGAAGGGGAGCGGACTTTTCAGGCGAGTCGAAGTACTCCCAAAAGTGCTATTACGCAATAAAATATAGTTCCTCTTTTAAAAGCGCTACGTTTTATTTTGTACCACCAAACTTGCTCGTGTGGCTGCTCGTCTTGAATGGGAGGGACGTTGATGTGTTTGGTCGCTTCTGACTTTGTCTCTGAATGGTAGCATTGAATGAATGGGGCTGGGCTGGGTGCTGTCGGGGCGTCGCGGCGCGCTCCGGCGCTTGCGTGCGCGCACACAGATGGTGGAGGGATGTGTCGGCGGTTCTTGGTTGAGGTGGTGACATGTTTTGGTGTTGAAAATGAGTAGACTATTCCTTTAATGTGTAGCGGAAAAAACACCCAATCTGCCAACACTGCCACCAGGCTGCATACGTCATCAAAACAACACTGACTGGACTCTGCTATCCAAATCCCTGCCGCGTCACTCACATAGTTTAACATTAAATAACATCATATTTGTCCTAAATTGTTAACCATTAACAAAGGCTGCTTACGCATATTCTAGATCTTGAAATAGACTTTGACTAAGCTCACGCTATTTAACGTGCACGTGCGGTGTGCAATACCTGCGAGTTGTCATACACGCAACGCCTCGCAGCGCTTCTCGCCCGGAAAACCCCCTTGAAGCACCCGGCTAGCCTTTCAAGGTATGTGCAAGCAAATACAAAAATTAAAAGACATTCAATGCTACTGTAAACCCTGGTTGGATAAGGGTTTAAAGTTGGATATGAAGATGAAATCTGATGCATTTAGCTTCAGTGTTAAAACTGATAAAATAATTCCTGTCTGTGGTTCTATATGGGCTATAATGGCAATATTTAAAAAAAATAATAATAATATGGGGAAAAAGAACTATAAATTAGTTCATTTTTGGAACTGTGAACTAGTTAAAAATTTGGAAATATGAACTATGAACTGAACTAGTTCATTTTAAAATTTGTGAACTGTGAACTGAACTAGTTCATGTAGAAAGTGAACTTTCCCAACACTGATAAAATTTAAGCAAATTAGTGCTTAAAACAAGCAAAAAAAAATCTGCCAATGGAATAAGAAAAACATTTCTTAAAATAAAATTACTTTTTCATAAACAATAAAATTATTTTATTGGCTGATTTTTTTTTTGCTCGTTTTAAGCACAAACTTGCTTAAATTTTATGTTTTGTCTAAAAATGTAAAAAAAATCTTAGGTCATTTTGCTCATCAAGAAAATACATCTTAATGTTTAGATATTTTTACTGAAAACAAGATAAAAATACTAAGAAAGTCATTTTTGCAGTGTGGGTGTGGTTTTAGCAACCAGCCACCTCAGCTTCACCCACGTCCTGCCTCTTTACGTATTTTCGGATATCCGAGAGTGATACGCAGTAATGCGTGACCGAATTGGCTACGGCAGGCACCGCCTACTCTTGGCTTCAATAATGATCTTCAGAAACCAATGGGTGACGTCACGGACACTACGTCCATCTTTAGTCTATGGCTTGGACGCATAATCGACATCTTTTAAAGGTGCCCTGTGTAGATTTTTAGCGGCATCTAGTGCTAAGATTGTGAATTGCAAGCAATGGCTCAGTCCGCAGTTTACCCCTCACTTGAAGCGCAATGAGAAGCAATGATAACCGTTACAGGACAAAATGTTGTTGTCTGGGACAACATAGGGATGAAACGCGACTTCCATGTAAGACACGGATGTCAAAATTGGTTTCATCCCGGGTCACATTAGCATCACGGTTGCTTTTTAAAGGCCGTTTGTATTTGTAAGACTATATGAATGCATCTTTTTAATAACGTTGCATATTTACATATGGTTTTGTTAATAACTCAATTAATACCTAGCTTTTCGCAGGACAAATAATGACAAAGTGTATTCAAGTGTGGAACTATTATACAGATTATTTTAATAATAAAATTAAATAAATTATCAATTAAATACATTTATAACGATTATATATTTAAAATAAATTATCAATCACAAATCACATTAAATTATCAAAAAACAACTTTGGTGGAATTTTTTTTTTGACAGCCACTAAAAAAATTTAATGCAGGAAAACCCTGCAAAAATAATCTGTAAGCTCTGGCGGGCCACATAAAATAAAGGAGCGAGCCGGATTTGAGTTGGACACCTCTGATGTAGATAAGGTAATAAAAACAATACAGTTTATTATGTAAGGTCTTTATACACCACTGATAATGTAGTTATGAATATTATATTGCATTTCTGTCAACAGATCCAACTAAAAGTTACACACTGCACCTTTAAATGCAAAATTGCTTGCTGGGTATAGTTATTACAATATATTAAAATTTTGAATATGCATTATTATAATTGTGACCAAGATATGGATTTAATATCATCATTTCCTATTGGTTCCCTCCCCTAATGTTTACATGCAATGCTTTCTAAGCACTCACATCCGTGTTTGTTTCTTTAGGTAGAATATGTTTCTGACCTAAAACATCATCATCATCATCATCTCCAGACCCTGATGTTACCTGTCAGTCCGGCATCGATGGACGGCTGCTTGCACTCCGGGGCGTAATGTCCGGTCTTTCCGCAGTTGTAACAGGAAGCGTTGGTGACCTTCTTCACGTTGTTTCCACCCGACAGCAGGCCGACCGGCGAAAAGATGGGTTGAGGTTGGTAGAAGCGTCGAAAATGCTGCATTTGGGGCAGATTGTAACCCGCCTGCGTGGCCAACATGTGGTCCGAATGAGGGTGAAGAAAAGCCCCGGGAGAGTAAAACGTCAAAGGCGTCCCGTTATTCTGGTGGCCCTGGGCGGGGAAACTTGAAGGCGGGAGGTTGAAGAACGTAGGTGGGGGAACAAACATCTGACGAGCGTGTTGGGGAGGCAGGAAGTAGCCTAGCGTTTGATGTGCGACGTTTCCGCCGCAACTACCGCGGCAGCCGCACGTGTTGCAGCCCCCCTGCTGCTGCGTCCCGCTGGCATGCGTCTGCGCCGTGACCGGCGGGTTTGGGCTGTTGATGTAAGACAAGGAATCGCTCTGAGCGGTGACGGCGGTGGGCGGCAGGGGTGCCGGCCCCGGGGCGTGCACGCTCGTGGCACAAGGTCCTGTAGAGAGAGGGCAGGAGCTTGCGCTGGAAGGGGTGGCATTGTTGGAAGCCTTGGCATTTGTTTTGATAGGATTGCTGGCAGTGCTGTTTCCGGGCTGCAGAGGTCCCGGCGGGGGTTGCTGCTGTGTCTGTGTGCTGGCAGACGTTACCGCGTCTCTGACCAGCGGGATGGTTATGGTTATCTTGCCCTCGCTGGCGTCTCTCTGGGTCGGGTTGTACTGCAGGCCGCAGGGGAAGCGAGCGGTCAACTCTACCATCGAAGGAGGCTGCGGGACGTTCTGTGGCTCGGCGACTAACGGATTCACCATGGCAACCGCTTTCCCGCCAATGCTTTTGGCAAGGTGACTTTTTTCAGACGATTCCTGAGCCGAGTTGTCTGATTGACTCTCTGTATCTGTCGAGAGACAGATAAACAACATTTATATACTCGAATAGCTTATAAACACGTTAAAAGCAAATTCAGAAAACGCACCTTGCTCCTCCAGGCTCTTGTGGTGAACAGGGCTTGATGGCACGGAGTTGGAGCTATCCGAGGATGTGTCTCCATATCTGACCCTTCCAGTGTCTACAATCAAACCGTAACTTGCTTTGAGATATATACACACACACACAAACATTACTTTAGCATAAAGATGCGTACACACCTTTGCAAGCCGTCTGGTTGATCACGAGTGTTGCAGAAGGTTTCTGGATCCCAACACAACTCTTTGCGCTGGTCACCCTTCGGCCTCGCTCCCTAAAAACAAACCACAGTGTTTGCATACACCTGCCATACCTTTGTGGGCCTTTAAAGCGACAGTTCTCCCCAAAATCATTTACTCACCTGTTAAACTTGCTGTTCCAAACCTGAATGACTTTCTTATTTCTGTAGAACACCAAAGGAGATGTTAGACAGCTTCAGATGCCATTCACCTTCATTGTAAACTGATGCAATGATAGTGAATGGTGACTGGAGCTGTCAGTCACTCAAACTACAGTAGCTACTGTAACTTGATCTCCTTTGGCGTTTTACGGGAAAAGCTATCTCTTCAAATATTTCACGATCATAAACCTTCAACCATTATACTACAGAAGTATTTGCATTTTTATACAGTCGAACTTCTAATGTCGACATTATCGGACTGCTTCTGATCATCTGCAAGATACTAATACTGTTTTACTACTGTAACAAAACTGTCGCACATATCTATGTTCAGGGTGCAATTTGCTGGGGGGATTGCCCCTCTGGTCTTTATATCCCTGTCTCTGATGATTTTTTTTAACCCCCCATGATTAATGATTATTAAACGGCCATATAAACAGACTAAAATAAAGATAATTTAATATAAGTTTAACCGCTGCCACGCAATAGTGCAAACAACAGTAAAATCAGAAATGGATTATTACTGCCAGCGCTTCCTCGTCTGTGACAATAGGCGACAGCGCGTGTGGGTGATTCTCACGAAATTAGACTTATGAGGTGTTATGAAACATTTTAATAAAAAAGTAAATGCTATCAAAATAAGAAGCATACAGTTACAAACATCTCTTCACATACTATTTTGCACATGATTTCAAATGACATCATAAGAACCAATTTTGTAGTTTTTTCCACATTTAACGGGAAAATATTCATTACCGCAACGTGTCCATAAACTGGATTTGGGTTCTTTGACATGTAAATATTTATAATTAAAAAATCTAAAAAATCAAAAGCTTCAGTGCATGTTATACTATAAACATTTACAGTAAATAAAGATGTGGTGTTTGGTGATCATTGGTAAATGTAGAGACAATAATAAGGAATATAAATGAGTCTCATCCTCCGCAACAATTTTCAATCATTGTTTAAGCCCTCAAGAAACTAACATTTTCAAAAAAAAAATGTTGGAAGGGACATAATTGACTGTGACACTCAAGATGTCTACCAGGTAAGCAGTTCTTATTTTTTCTCTCCAGATAAAAGTTTAAATTTTGTATGTCATGGTACCTAGACAACTTTTTAGTTCTCATTATCGAAACATGAGTTTGTAAATGTTTGTAATATCATGTTGCGGTAATGATCATTTTTATAAATACAATAAAAAAAAATCTATAGGAAATATGTTTTAAATCCTCTAAAAATAATGGTTATAGTAAGTTCAGACCTTAATCTTATATGTTCAAAAAAAATTGGCTTCAAGGGCTTTTAAAAAAAATGCTGGACACCTACAGTGGGGCAAAAAAGTATTTAGTCAGCTACCAATTGTTCAAGTTCTCACACTTAAAAAGATGAGAGAGGCCTGTAATTTTTGTCAAAGGTAGACGTCAACTATGAGAGACAAAATGAGAAAAAAATCCAGAAAATCACATTGTCTGATTTTTTTAAGAATTTATTTGTAAATTATGGTGAAAAATAAGTATTTGGTCAATAACAAAAGTTTATGTCAATACTTTGTTATATACCCTTTGTTGGCAATGACAGAGATCAAAAGTTTTCTGTAAGTCTCCACAAGGTTTTTACACACTGTTGCTGGTAGTTTGGCCCATTCCTCCATGCAGATCTCCTCTAGAGCAGTGATGTTTTAGGGCTGTCGCTGGGCAACTCAGATTTTCAACTCCCTCCAAAGATTTTCTATGGGGTTGAGATCTGGAGACTGGCTAGGCCACTCCAGGACCTTGAAATTATTCTTACGAAACCACTCCTTCTTTGCCCGGGCGGTATGTTTGGGATCACTGCCAATACTGAAAGACCCAGCCACGTTTCATCTTCAATGCCCTTGCTGACGAAAGGAGGTTTTGAGTCAAAATCTCACGATACATGGACCCATTCATTCTTTCCTTAACTCGGATCAGTCGTCCTGGTCCCTTTGCAGAAAAACAGACCCAAAGCATGAGGTTTCCACCCCCATGCTTCACAGTAGGTATGGTGTTCTTTGGATGCAACTCAGCATCTTTCTCCTCCAAACACAAAAAGTTGAGTTTCTACCAAAAAGTTCTATTTTGGTTTCATCTGACCATATGACATTCTCCCACTCTTCTTCTGGATCATCCAAATGCTCTCTAGCAAACTTCAGACGGGTCCGGACATGTACTGGCTTAAGCAGGTGGACACATCTGGCACTGCAGGAATTGAGTCCCTGGCTGCATAGTGTGTTACTGATGGTAGCCTTTGTTACTTTGGTCCCGGCTCTCTGCAGGTCATTCACTAGGTCCCCCCGTGTGGTTCTGGGATTTTTGCTCACCATTCTGGTGATAATTTTACCCTACGGGATGAGATCTTGCGTGGAGCCCCAGATCGAGGGAGATTATCAGTGTTCTTGTATGTCTTACATTTTCTAATAATTGCTCTCACAATTTATTTCTTCACACCAAGCTGCTTACCTATTGCAGATTCAGTCTTCCCAGCCTGATGCAGGTCTACAATTTTGTTTCTGGTGTCCTTTGACAGCTCTTTGGTCTTGGCCATAGTTGAGTTTGCATTCTGACTGTTTTAGGTTGTGGACAGGTGTCTTTTATACTGCTAACAAGTTCAAACAGGTGCCATTAATACAGGTAACAAGTGGAGGACAGAGGATCCTCTTAAAGAAAAAGTTACAGGTCTGTGAGAGACCTGTATTGACTTTGACTTTGTTATTGACCAAATACTTATTTTCCACCATAAATTGCAAATAAATTCTTAAAAAATCAGACAATGTGATTTTCCGGATTTTTTTCCTCATTTTGTCTCTCATAGTTGAAGTGTACCTATGATGAAAATTACAGGCCTCTCTCATCTTTTTAAGTTGGAGAACTTGCACAATTGGTGGTTGACTAAATACTTTTTTGCCCCACTGTAAGTCTGCATTTCGAGAATCACCCGTCTTGGTTTTTATCATGATCCTTTATTAATCCATGCCCCGGATTTTCCAAAAGTTGCCAGCATATCATCGTATTTTACAGGACCATCACAAAACAAATCCAAGAAATATTACTATTTAGAAATCCAAAACTACTGTCATTAAATAAGGGCGAACTTGTAGGATGGAACGTTGTGATTGGCCTGAATACCTCTGACGACAGCAGGAAATGTGACGCTCCTTACCATGTTTGAAAGATTTGCTAACAATGCAATGCTAACAGGAGTTAACTTACAGGCTGTGAGTCTGAAGCGGAAGGAATTAGGATAATGTCGGTCTTTACTACATCACCAATCCCAGGAAGTAAACTGTTGCCTACAATTTGTGTGTTTGTTATAGTCCAAGAAAAGAGATTTAGGTTGGAAACGATAACTCGCATCATTGTTTACTTTGGGGTTTGTACCTTTTGCATATCGTTAACATGAATTAAAGCAACACTAAAGAGTTTTTCCTCTTTGCTCCTCCTACAGGTTGGAAGCGGAATTGTCCATTTCCACTGTCGTAAATAATTTAGCCTAATGTAGTAAGGCTGGCTCTGATTGGATTGTAGGTCTGCCGTAAAGCAATTTTTGTAGTTTTCACTCGAACTACAGGACCGCGACCCGACGATTGGAAACTTCTTAAGTGCGGTTTTGGCCAATAGAGGGCTGCAAAGCAGTGTTGTTTTTTGGCAGCCCTTTTAGTTTTAGTCTTAGTCTTTTGGACGAAAATGCTTTTTAGTTTTAGTCACATTTTAGTCACTTATTAACTTGATAGTTTTAGTCAAGTTTTAGTCGACGAAAACACAAAAAGGTTTTAGTCAAGTTTAAGTCAATTTTAGTAAAAAAAGTATTCTTTAACAACTTAATTTAGGTTAAAAAGTGCCTTGCCTTGTTATTTAAATACACCACAAAAAGTATTGGAAATAGGCTTAGGTTTGACAAGTATATACATTACAAAACATTAAGCTTACCATGAAATGTGTCACAAGCCGAATGTCAAGTAAAATTGAATGTATATGATATGGTAACAGCATGACTTGTTAGTTAACTTACCTTTAAAAAAATATTAGCGTGATGAGCCTTCAGGTGCCGCTTGAGGTTGGTGGTATTCTTCCCACCTAGTTTGTGGCCACATTTAACGTCGTCTCCCAATATGCATTCTGTTTTTCTTTTTGATGGATTATACTGAAAGAATGTCCATAAATCATCTCGTCGTTTCCGTTTATTGGCGTCACCGCCACGGTCCTTCGAACTCCCCACAGCCGCAGGTGGGTTGTTGTTTGAAATCTGGTGCGCGTGCGCGGCATGGCGGTAGCCGGGTGGTGGACGTGAGTGAGACTTGTCGCTGCGTCCCAAACCGCCTACTTCCATACTATATAGTAGGCAAAAAGCACTACTGCTCGTACTCTTTGCCTACTATATAGTATGGAAGTAGGCGGTTTGGGACACAGCGAGAGTTGACCCAAAACAAGGATAGGAAGTGGCAGCATTGCTGATACTTTTTAGCTAAAAACAGACAGATTTCACGCAGAAATGATATGCATTGTGAACGTCAGACTAATAATCATTTTCGTTCCGTCTCGTCTCGTCAACGAAAACTCAAAAGCGTCTCGTCATGTTTTCGTCAACTTAGAGAAATTTTTAGCTAGTCATCGTCGCGTTAGCGTCATAAAAAATAAGTGCGTCAACGAAATCATTTCGTTGTCGTCATCGTTGACGAAAAAACAACACTGCTGCAAAGCAAATGTGAAAGTGCCGTTTACCCTGTTTCGAGTGCATGAACAACTGAAACTTTTTTGGAAACGTTATTTAAGGTAAAAAAAAACCTCTTTGGTGTTGCTTTAATACACACTTACACACCAAAGGAAATGTAAACCCGTGAATCGGACAATAGGTGCTCTTTAAATAAATGAAACCCTGAAGGTAGGGTTTTCTGGTTGGACATATTTTTTATTATATCAAACATTTTTCTGAAAAATACCTTTATGAAAATATAGACGCACCCGTCTCTCTGCTTTACATTTTAAAGTATTAAAATCATTCAACTATTGCTAAGCATTGCGATATGCATATTGTGATATGTGCATTTGTGACAATTTCGATACATCTTGCAACCCTAATATAGGCCAGTTTTTTATTTTTTACATCTATCCTCTTTAAAAACATTTTGTATCCAAATCTCAAAGATCAATAATAATGTCATCCCATTGAATGCAATAGAAACAAATCCGATACTCAGATGTCTTAGTCAGCATTTTAACTTGATCCCAAATACAGAATGAAACCGAACACACAGAGTATTAAATTCAGACGTGTGCGCTTGTACCTTTTGCTAGCAGATCTCCCTTTGCTCTTTGGTCCGGGCGTCGGGATTCTTCTGTCATTTGTGCAGCTCTAGCAAAGACAAAAACATCAATGCATAAATCTGTCTTGACTTCAAATCTTTAGAGACAGAAATCAGCCTACTTTTTGAACATTTTATTCACACAATAACCGTTAAGTTCAGCATACGTCATCCATATATCAAGAGATTTATGAGCTCACCTGTTCTAGTTCGCTTTCTTTCATCCAAACTCTCTCTCCGTTCTGCTCACAGTTTCCTCTTCTCTGGCTTTCTGAATGCTGATGACTCAGGTTGAGAAAAAAAGACATTTACAACATTGATTCTTACAGGACAGATGATATAGAGGATGCGATAGAGAGCCGTACCTCAGACCCGTGGCTCTGACTCTGTAACCCTCCACGTCTGAAAGAGAGAAAACGTGACGGTGAGTCTATAGTAGTCACTAGAACATCAGTGTTTATTTTTAGGGAAGTGCATCTGTCTTACCCTCTTCCAGACTGGAGGTCTCCGAGCAGTCTTCAGAGAAACCACGTGCAGGCTGATGGATTCTGGATACAGGTGCTCTGGTACCTACAGAGAGACAGCAGATGGGCATACAAAGCATTTTTTCCCTTTTATTTAAACATAGAAGTCTATTATTATATATGCCATGGGATTTATTAAAATGGCACACTTTATGTGGACTTTTGGTCTCGTCCCGTTTTGTCCCATCTGTCATTTTTACGCTTTAAAGTGTGCTCATCAGCGCCCCCTTTGCGCGATCTCCGGCGAAGCCCGCACTTCAGCAGGCTTCGCACACTTTACCAACCCAGAAGTCCTTGCAAAAGAGCAATCAGACCAATCCGACAACAGAAGAGAGGAGTTCACACTGACGGGCAACTTCCCTTCCTATTTCCGGCGTGACGCTCGAGTCTGTCCCAAAAGACGACTCCGGTGCACCCACGTGGACTCGCATCAAGGGTCCCTAAATTCTGCACTCTATGATGTGAAAGTGTGGACTCTGAGGAGGACCACAAGTCCGGAGTGTGCCATTTGGGACAGGGCCATAATTGGAGTTTTTGACTAAGCTCCACCCACAGGAATACGTCAGTCGCCAGCTTTGGCTCAAACAGCTCTGATAAGCTAAGCTGCTGTCAAATCACAGCACACTAAACAAACTACACAAACAGAACTCGATACGTATTTCTGAAGGAGAAACTTCATAGAACAAGACAGACATCAGCCTGTTTTGACGACAGTGAAAGCAGCGCTATACAGATAAGTACATTGTGTGAAAAATTCTGAGGTTTTTTTTACACGCGAAACATGAACACATGTAATATTGCACAATCGAAGCTTAAAAAAACATAGAAAGAATGGGACCCTTAAAGGCCTTCTGAGGGCAATCGATGCGATTTCGTAAGAAAAATATTCATATTTAAAACTTTATAAACCATAATAAATAGCTTTCTGTATCTGCCGAGGTGCATTCTTGCAGCTTCTTCTTCGTTTAACTCTTTCCACGTCATTGAGGAGTTATCTCGTCAATTAAGAGAAAATGCTTCCCTGCCAATGACGAGTTTTTCCGGCAATCCGTATTCCCGCTATTATCCACCAGGTGGCGCTCTTACCCAACTTATAAAACTCAAAAGCAAACAGTTTAAAGTCCCTATGAAACAGAAGTAGGGACTGTCTTATTTTCCACGTGGTGCCATATATATGAGTGAAACCGGCTTCTGAAATGAAAAAAGTCAGGGCTGGATTTGAATTTTATCGAGATCTGATTGGATTGTTTGAAGTCGGGTCGTGTTGCTAATTGCAGCGATCTTCTCCCAGGCCCCGCCCACCTGCCATACCATATGACCAGAAATAAAGAGATCGTTTTGAGGAGGGGAGAAAATTTGCGTTTTTGATTAAAGATTACAAGGGCACATGAATTTGTTTTTAATAATTGAGCTCACAGATAAGTCCACAATTTTAAAAAACAAATTACAGTTTTTCATTTTATTTTCATGGTCACTTTAAACTTTTTGTATGTTTTGATCATAGCTCTGAATCTGATCTCTAGTAAAAGTCCTTCACAAAAATTTAATTTTGCTCAAAATTTTGTTTTTTTGAAGAAACGTACCCATATTTCACAGGTGATAAAAGAGAACAAATGAAGGTGGGATTTTTGTGAAAATCATAATAAATGCTGGCACTGGCTGGCATTTTTTAAACGCTGGCAGGGAAAGAGTTAATGGCGGATGGCACCAATGTTACGGTGCATTATCTCCACCTAACTCACTGTCTCCTCACCTAACATCACTCTCGTCAAAGAGTATAAAAGCCACTCCCAAAAAGTAGATGGCTGCCTACTGACCCTGCCTGTGAAAACTCAGCTAAAGTCATTTCTTTTGTTATTTATCTTTTCAGTAGATTATGAGACTTTAGGGCTTTAGACTTCAAATTTAGGGACTTGCTTATCCCACAGATTTTGGTTTGTGGAATACGGTAAGCATCACATCAGACAAGATTGAAATCATGTTGTGGTTGCTCACAGTGACTGCAGGGCCGTAAAGATGGATCAGACATGAAGAACGTGGAGACGTCACACCTCTTGAGAACCTCCTGTGATAAAGACAAAAACTTCTCCCTGCACAGAAACAAGAAACATTAAAGTTAAAAACAGATACAGTCACGGGTGTTTGGTTTATCTTCACAGGAAGCTGAATTCCATGTGAAACTGACATCAGTGTTACTGACCTAAATACAGCTGTGTGTGTTGTGAGATCTAAAAATGAAACTTTCTGTTTAATAATAAAAAATTACACTCACAATCTTCATAGTTTATCGTTACAACAACATTTGTGCTAATATTTGTAATCAGAATAATTTTTCCAAGTTTAAAGCTTTAAAGCTACAATATGTATGATTTTTGTGATACAATATCCAAAAAGCACTTGCACAGTGTGATGTACTTAATGCAGTTGTGTACTTACATTATGCCAAAAGTTCCCAAGGATTTGTAAATGCAGAGACATTCAGATTTTAAATAATGGCTCCTCCCTTGTCTCTAGTGCTGCCACTAACGACTAATTTTCTAACGACTAATCTTTCGACTAATTTTTCGAATAGTCGACTATTCTAAACGACTAATTAAAAAAAACTCAAGTGTTTGTTATTTCATTGTGTCCATTTTATTTTGAACCCACCGGTGTCATAAACAATATGAATAACTTAAATGTTACCTAATAAAAAATTACAATGTAAACAATATAAATAATAATAAAAACTTCCAGTGCAAAGTAGATGCTTAACAAAAATATGAAATGTTTCACTTCTACTCTTTGATCTTATATTGCATTTTAACACAACTGAATGCTATTTTACATATTATCTGTTCTGTTGTAGCCTATAAAATAGTGACTAAACATGACCCATCACCTCGTTTTTTATCCAACCAGCTGTTCCTTTAACTGCTGCTAAAATCCTGATTTAGATATGCAAAAATCACCATACATTTAGATTGTAGCTTTACTGCTGTTGCTCTTCTCATAATTGTTGTTGTGTTTTGAGCCATTTCTTGATTTTAAATGCGAGTGATATAGCGCAGACAATTCGGTGCAAATTCAGAAATATAAGAGAATACACTGTTGTTGTTACATAGACTACAGAACACGTCATACAGCATCATAGGGAGGGAGAAAGCTCGCACACAGACTCACACTACTGCTAATCTTTCTTCAAGTCATGTTAACTCGATCAGTCGTCTTTGTCAGAGACATCTGTGAATGTTGACGTTTACGCAAAAAAGAAAGTACATTAAAAACACTGCCACCTTTTCACTGTCACGTAAGAGGCGCGCGCGGTCGAGGCGCTGCAAGCAACATGAGTGATAGAGAGAGAGAGAGAGAGAGAGAGAGAGAGAGAGAGAGAGAGAGAGAGACGCTGAACACTCGCAACAATGAATTGAGCCGTTTAAAATAGTAAAATAAAAATGTAAATGGGAATCATGAAAAATCTATTTGTTGCGTCCAGTGTTGATTCCGTGGCGGAATCACGAGCAAACACTGATAGCCTTTAACATCCAAAGACAGAGTCATTGTACTTCTCAAAAGAGTTAATAAAACAGTACTGACTAGCTCGCCGTTTCATTAATAATCATATAACAGTTACTTACGTTGTCCTATTCTCTGTGGGTGTATCGTCAATAACTCCCGAGTGTTTTCGTTTGAGATGCTCGTGCATTGTCGTTGTGCTCCCGTGATAAGCCAGCGACGTTTGGCACGGTGTAACAGACCACTCTTTTATCACAACTTGGCTTAAAATACTTTCATACTTCGGAAGCTTTCCGACTCATAATTCCATAGACTCACCTGCCACCGCCAATTTTTCAAAATTAAAGCAGTGAAGGCAGGGGGAGAGGGAAGAAAGATGATAGCGTAGCAGATTAACCAGCAGGGCGCGCACAGCGCACAGACTGGTGTGGAGGTGAATTACATTGAGCCATTTGAGACATGAGACAGAATTACAGTGGGCTGTTTGAGACGGAAAAAAATAAATATGCGACTCCTCGACTAAAAAAATTGCCGTCGACAAATTTTCATCGTCGATTACGTCGACTACGTCGACTATTCGCGGCAGCACTACTTGTCTCCCTTGTAATTGTTGCCCTTTTAGTGACTCAATATCCACACTATCCTCAGTTTTCAACACGAGTGGACAAACGAGTGCTTTATTACCTGTATGTTCAATCACATTATTTTATTACCTCATCCGTGAACATGATTTGTGAATTCGATACGTCTCTGGAAATCATTAAGCTTTGCCTGTGTTATTGTGAAATAGCGACCTCTAGGAGTGAAAATCCTACATATTGTGCCTTTAATCCAAAGCGAACTGTATGTGTTCCTTTGGAGTTACGCTTTACATTTTTTTATTTACATTTATTAATTTATTTGACTTTTTTTAATTTACATAACTGAAGTTACGTTTTACGTTATTTATGTCATTTATTTACTATACTAACAAATAAAAAAGTTAAAACTTTTCTCTCCCTCATAACTAGGGTGTGATTTGTAAAATAAATCAGAAGGGGGGAAGTTTTCAAATATTTTTATTTATGAAAATAATAGGGCTGTCAAAAGATTAATCGCGATTAATCACATCCAAAATAAAAGTTTGTGTTTACATAACATGTGTGTGTGTGCTGTGTATAATTATTATTTATATATAAAAACACTCCCAATCATGTAGATATTTAAGAAAAATTGGTTATATTTATATATAAAACATTTATATATAATATAAATTATATAAATGTATATACAGTATTTAAATGCAAATATTTCTTAAATATATACATAAATGTGTGTGTTTTTATATATACATAATATTTACACACAGCACACACACACATATGTTATGTAAACACAAACTTTTATTTTGGATGCGATTAATCGCGATTAATCTTTTGACAGCCTTAGAAAATAAATTATGAACCACGGGCTTATATTGATTATTCAGGGTATTAAGCTATTTCTTGTAAATGTTAAAATAAAATATGTATAGAAATAACCCGTCGCACCCACCCTAAGCGAGATTCTGTCCTTTAAAGACTATTCATCATGGGAGGATACATTTTTATTCAAAAATTATTCATCAGAGGCAGGAATATGAAAACCAGAGGGGGGATAATCCCTCCCCATACACCCCCCCCCCCAAATCGCACCCTGCTCATGCCTGTGAAACATTTTCTGCCTTTTTGTGGACGTGTTTGCCATTCAAAAGTGCAACAAGTTCCCCCAAAACTAGTTAACCAATGAGATGAGACTCACCTGAGATTTCTCTCCAGTTCTCTGGACTCACATTGATCTGCTCGACTTAATATCCTGACGATGCTTTTCTCAAAGCCATCAGGGCTCTGCTCCTTAGGAAGCTAGAGCGAGAGAGAGAGAGCGAGCAAGAGAGAGAGACTTTATGTTTCAAACGTAAGTTTATGCATCTGACAGACAGTGACTTGCATTTGATGTATATTTTATCAGTACATGCATTCACTGGGAATCAAACCTATGCTATATCAGTGGCACGTTTCTCATTGTCACCTAATATCAGACAGTATATTAAAGCAATATCCTTCGAGTATGAGTGTGATATGGCTTTACATATCAGCATAGCTGTGATTGGGCCAGATTACCAGAGGCGATTACAGCAATATTGCGACATCACATGACTACCAGACCTATATTGCGTTTATTTAACAGTTCGATGACAGACGTGTGTAAAAAAATCAAAAGCCTCTTTTGTGCGGAATTGCTTTCTCCTGCCGATTGAAAGCCGGGGATGACAGGTAACCCTTTTAGCCATTTGTTTTGAATATCATAACTGACTGACTCCCAGCCGTGAGATTTTTATTGCACATAATAAAATTGGGAAGAGCACGAGACTGAAAAATAATTAAAACACTATTTATTCATCAGGATACGTGTTAAAACGAATCGGTATAGCGTTTATAGTCTACTTTGCGCTAATAGTTGGTGCCAAATTTCAATTTGTGTATTATTAGGGATCAGATCCCTGAATGACTAGGTTAAAATGACACACTGTCACTTATACATCTTAAATAATAGAGAAGAGTCGTGTTGGCATTTTTTGGTGTATTTATTAATATTAGCAAAACCATGGTTTACTACATTTTCGTAAGGGATACGCTCTTGTTTTAAAGGTCTGTGAAATGAATAAACTCACAAAGAGTTTAAAAACGCATTCGTTCAGCTGAACGTGTGAGCTTGTGACAGTCCACTCGGGTGGCAGTCATAATAATATCTGACCGTACGGCTCAAGAGGTTAAACACGCCTCTTACTAATTCTGGTTCCAGTGATGATACTGGTGGAATATTGCATGGCTGTAAAAGGCTCTCAGCCAATCAGATTCGAGAACCAGAAAGAACTGTTGTATAAACACTACATACTGTACGCATGAACACCAATATTTTATTGCAAACACAGCTAGAAGGAAATGTGCCCTCCTGCTTTATTTTGATGGCATGCTGCCTTGCTATTTGGCACACATGCATGTGCCGCAGATTCACGTGACTGAACACAAAAATAAACAGAGTCATGCATATCTCACACGTATCTCTGTGCTCACCTTTAACAGAAAGTCCTCTAATTCACAATGACTTTTGCTGACAGTGGTCGATGAAGCGTCTGACCATTTTACCTGCAAAAGCAGAGAAACTCAGTTAGGTTACAACAATAGCCTCTTTCACACAGTAATTCTGGTAAATTACCATGAATTTACCAGAATGAATTTACCAGTAAATACAAAAATGTGCTGTTCACACACGCAGTGGCGTTCCGTTATTTTACCAGTAAGACATCATTCACACATCAGTATCAAAATACAGGTAAATTCGTTGAGAAAACGGAAGTACCTGTAGCACGCGGCGAGCTCAACAATCCACGTCAATCCACGTCGTTCATATCCACGGTCCGTATTTTGCTGTTTTCACGTCTGTGGTAAACAGTCGCGAAGTTGCTCATGACCAAACAACATTGAATGAGACGACGTCAATGACGAAAATGCGTTTTTAACAACACTACTGTTTGCACTTTAGGCTTCACAGAGGTCGTGCTAAGGACGTCGGCAATTCGGCAGTCAGCTGTTTTTAACAACTTTGGTGAAGAAATGTGGACGTAAACTTCAGGTGTGCTCAACTTTCAAGCAGCATGTGTGTGTGGAAACGTCAGTAAACACTGCGGGGGTAAACGCGTCATCTGTATTAAAACGCTATGATTGGCCTGAAGCTGTCAGCACGGTCTGACGTCGTCCGTTCTAAATGCCGGTAATCCTATAATTTTCGTTCACACACAGCGCTTACCGGTAAATTACTGGTAATCTTACAACCTGTCTTACTGGTAAATTGGGAGCACTGATTTACCGGTTCTGTTCACACATGACATGTTAACGGCAATTTACCAGTAAATTACCAGTAAAGACTGTATGTGTGAAAGGGACTATTATAAAATATTCAATGAATCTGTCCGTTCTTCTGCTGGTATTCCATGTAACTCTGAAGATTGTATTTTACACACACATTTTGATTTTTCAACATGAATTTCTTTACATTTTCTCTAAAATATGCACAATTTTTTTTTACTCCCAATAGAGTACAACGAGACAGGTTGTCTTAAAACTTTTTTTAACAGTTTACAGTGTGTTGGATAAATAACAGAAATCCGGGCATAACTGAAATATTATAACCAGACTTAATAAAGACACTGACATCAGTTTGCCCAGAATCATTTCATAACACTTCACAATTTCAACTAGCAGCATTCACTTTACACATCCTTAGTTTTAATGACTTCCATTAAAGTCAAAATTGATGGATGGCATTGAGGTGAGTAATTGATTAGGACATTTTTAATTTGGGGTGAACTAGTCCTTTAATAAAGGGAACGTAATCTATCAGATTTAAAAAATATAACATAATAAAGTCTTATGGTTTTGAAAGTCATGGGGGTGAATAAATTACAAATTTTTATTTTGGGTGTACTATTCATTTAAGAACTCCACCATTGACTTATTGTTTATCCTCAAAAATTTTAAGTCTTTGGCTAACCAGGCTTTATATTTAGGATTGGCAAGCCAGCCGTCGGAAACTTGCATTTTCCCATTTTGTTTGCCGTGAAGTCCACTCTCAAATGTAAAAATCAAGGACAACGTTCCAGGTGTTTATTAGTCAAGCAGTTTGAGGTAGGGGGGCTGCAATGGCAACTGCCGCCTATCAACAAAACAACCAATCACTGCAGACATCCAGCAGATCAAAAACTATCTTTTGGCTGTGCTGGCACACTGATCCAAAAACCATGAAAAAATGGTTGTATATATAATATATATTTTTATATACATTTAGAAATTCTTAATTTTATATTTAGAAAACGAAATAGGGACAATAGTGTGGAAATAAATATTTTCTCCATACTCTGATTTATTTTTTTCTTTGCATTACAAAATATATTGATATTGTTTCTGACTTTATGTGTGCAAAATCTATTAGTTTCATCAGTGATTTTAGGGTATGAATGCGGTGATTTTGTTTTTCAACCTTAAACAAACTTTAACTGTATTTTTCTTAAAATTAACTCTTTCACTAATAATAAACATACATTTGCATAAAAGTCAATATTTGTCCATGTCGATTAGAGTATTAAAAACTTGCTAAGTGTTAAATTAGGTCAATTTAGAACAGATAAAAATGTGCAAATAAGTTGCAATTAATCACGAGAATACTCATAACAATCATGCGATTAATCTAGATTAAATATTTTAATCCATTGACAGCCGTAATATCCATCTATCCATCCATACATATAAACACATGTTTAGTATAGGTGTTATGGCCTTATATTAGTGACTTAAACATTTTGCTTTTTAAAAGCCACGGAAAAAAATTCTCTCTCGTCTGCAGCAGGTACGTATTTTGACATGACGCATGATGCACATAAGTTTACATGATGATGTGCTGAAGGGCTGTCAAAAGATTAATCGCGATTAATCGCATCCAAAATAAAAGTTTGTGTTTACATAACATATGTGTGGGTACTGTGTATAATTATTATTTATATATAAAAACGCTCCCAATCATGTAGATATTTAAGAAAAATTGGTTATATTTATAAATAAAATATTTATATTTATATATAATATAAATTATATAAATGTGTATACAGTATTTAAATGCAAATATTTCTTAAATATATACATAAATGTGTGTGTTTTTATATATACATAATATTTACACACAGCACACACACATATGTTATGTAAACACAAACTTTTATTTTGGATGCGATTAATCGCGATTAATCTTTTGACAGCCTTAATTTTGACATAAGCAAATGAAGGGCTAAATACATGTTGTGATGAGCTTTGCATCATGCACCCTCAAAAAAGAAGTCACCGACCGCCACTGCTCCCCAACAATACCCTAATTTTAACCACACACCTAACCTTAGGTTATCCCAAGCTCAGTTTAGATGTCAAACAATATTACATCTACATGAGCTAATCCAATATCCTGCTAAATTCACAACACTACTTTATCGATTTTTGCCGCGTAAGTCAAAAGTAAGTCACTTTATATGGCTTTTTACAGAAGAGATTAAATTAATTCGGGAAGCTTGCGCTGTCTTGGTAGATTTACACATTCCAGTCCAAAATAAATGGGAGCGGTTGTGAAAAGTCTGGCAGATATTCACTCAGAGTCGATAAGATGATTTTTTGTCATTGCAGCAATTCATCCGTCCCAGACAAAGAAAGTGTTGAAGTGTTTATCTGTACATCCAAGAGAGCTCTTTCAACACCCCGGCAGCCCATCACACAGGGTAAATATTTTAGCCTTAACAAGGGCTGGCATTTTGTTTCGCTTGCTTCTCCAGTGAATACTGATTTCCCAATCACTAAAGGGTTACACCAGCAGGAACACAGGTGGTCAGGGGTCGGCGGTGACCCTGGGAAAGGGTGGGGAATTCGTCTGCCAGTAAAATGTAGAGATTTCTCATTGGGATGCAACTCACACAGAAACTTTAACGTTAAGTCTTTAAGCTACACGGAGTGAATGTAAATCCAAGGGAGAAGAGAAAATGGTTTCTTATCTATTGATAACTTTTGCGACACATTTCAAGCATAACATATTTTTTTCTAAAATAGTAATAAATAGTAACTTTAAAATATCGTACACAATGTGAAATGACTTTAAAGCACATTCCTGGCATTATTGTGTATGTGATTCATCTGCACATGTTATTCCAAAGAAATAAAATCAAAGATTTTCCTTTATGTCTGACATCACTCCCATTCTCTAACCGCTCTATTTTAGAGACAACTTTCATGATCCTTGATCCTGGTGAATGCTAGATTTTGAATTGTGTTTCACTCAGAACGTCAGATTATAGTATTAAATTGGGTTGCAAACACTGTTTCAGAAGGACTGTTTCGTATTTGCCCTCTCGGTCAAGTCTAGTTTTATCTCGACTTTAACACCACTGGAGTTTCGATTTTTGGCTTGGGGGAATGCCGACACATACTAAGACACTTAAAGTCTATGTAAAGTGATATTAAATGTGTGTTCCGAGTTTGTTTTTAACCACCCATCCAAATGTGGATGCTAAAACTGCCAGGTATGTAAAAAAGAAGTGATCAAAATCTGGGAAAAATAACCAGCTTTCTCTGCTCTTAAATGCTGGGGGCAGGTCCGCTGTCTGTGCTGAAACCACACCCACTCATGGGAACCTTTCAAATACCTCTACAACCTGAATGAATGATCGCGATTGTGTTAGGGGCGGTATCGACGAGTACTAAAAATGAAGTGTGTATCAGACTCGTTCTGAAAAAAAAGTGGTATTAATGCATCACTAGTTTTCTGTAAAGAATATATCCCTAATGTTTTATGTCTATAATGTTTCTTTTTTCTTTTTAATTAAGGCACATTTTTGTAAAGCTTATTTTTGCTAAAACGTGTTTTCTGTAAAGCATATTTTTCTGATTTTTTATGTCTATAATTTTCTTGATAAAGTAAAGCTTTTTGTAAAGCTTATTTCTGCTTAAACGTGTTTTCTGTAAAGCATATTTCTCCGATTTTTTATGTCTATAATTTTCTTGATAAAGTACATTTTTGTAAAGCTTATTTCTGCTAAACATGTTTACCGTAAAGCATATTTCTCCGATTTTTTATGTCTATAATTTTTTGATAAAGTATATATGTAAAGCTTATTTCTACTTAACCGTGTTTTCTGTAAAGCATATTTCTCCGATTTTTTATGTCTATAATTTTCTTGATAAAGTACATTTTTGTAAAGCTTATTGCTACTTAATCGTGTTTTCTGTAAAGCATATTTCTCAGATTTTTTATGTCTATAATTTTTTGATAAAGTATATTTTTGTAAAGCTTATTTCTGCTAAACAATGTTCACTGTAAAGCATATTTTTGATGTCTAATGTTTCTTTTTTCTTTTTGATAAAGTATATCTTTGTAAAACCTATTTGTATTAAAACAGGTTTACCACTTTTTTAATGTCTATAACGTATTTTTTGTGTGAAACTGTATTTTTGTAAAGCTTATTTTTGCTAAAACGTGTTTTCTGTAAAGCATATTTTTCTGATTTTTTATGTCTATAATTTTCTTGATAAAGTAAAGCTTTTTGTAAAGCTTATTTCTGCTTAAACGTGTTTTCTGTAAAGCATATTTCTCCGATTTTTTATGTCTATAATTTTCTTGATAAAGTACATTTTTGTAAAGCTTATTTCTGCTAAACATGTTTACCGTAAAGCATATTTCTCCGATTTTTTATGTCTATAATTTTTTGATAAGGTATATATGTAAAGCTTATTTCTACTTAACCGTGTTTTCTGTAAAGCATATTTCTCCGATTTTTTATGTCTATAATTTTCTTGATAAAGTACATTTTTGTAAAGCTTATTGCTACTTAATCGTGTTTTCTGTAAAGCATATTTCTCAGATTTTTTATGTCTATAATTTTTTGATAAAGTATATTTTTGTAAAGCTTATTTCTGCTAAACAATGTTCACTGTAAAGCATATTTTTGATGTCTAATGTTTCTTTTTTCTTTTTGATAAAGTATATCTTTGTAAAACCTATTTGTATTAAAACAGGTTTACCACTTTTTTAATGTCTATAACGTATTTTTTGTGTGAAACTGTATTTTTGTAAAGCTTATTTTTGCTAAAACGTGTTTTCTGTAAAGCATATTTTTCTGATTTTTTATGTCTATAATTTTCTTGATAAAGTAAAGCTTTTTGTAAAGCTTATTTCTGCTTAAACGTGTTTTCTGTAAAGCATATTTCTCCGATTTTTTATGTCTATAATTTTCTTGATAAAGTACATTTTTGTAAAGCTTATTTCTGCTAAACATGTTTACCGTAAAGCATATTTCTCCGATTTTTTATGTCTATAATTTTTTGATAAGGTATATATGTAAAGCTTATTTCTACTTAACCGTGTTTTCTGTAAAGCATATTTCTCCGATTTTTTATGTCTATAATTTTCTTGATAAAGTACATTTTTGTAAAGCTTATTGCTACTTAATCGTGTTTTCTGTAAAGCATATTTCTCAGATTTTTTATGTCTATAATTTTTTGATAAAGTATATTTTTGTAAAGCTTATTTCTGCTAAACAATGTTCACTGTAAAGCATATTTTTGATGTCTAATGTTTCTTTTTTCTTTTTGATAAAGTATATCTTTGTAAAACCTATTTGTATTAAAACAGGTTTACCACTTTTTTAATGTCTATAACGTATTTTTTGTGTGAAACTGTATTTTTGTAAAGCTTATTTCTGCTAAAACATGTTTTTGTAAAGCATATTTCTCCAATATTTGATGTCTAATGTATCTTTTTACTTTTTGATTAAGTGCATTTTTGTAAAGCTTATTTCTGCTAAAACATGTTTTTGTAAAGCATATTTCTCCAATATTTGATGTCTAATGTATCTTTTTACTTTTTGATTAAGTGCATTTTTGTAAAGCTTATTTCTGCTAAACAGCGTTTTCTGAAAAGCATATTTCTCAGATTTATGTCTAAAAATTTTTTATAAAGTATATTTTTGTAAACATATTCCTCCAATTGTTTATGTTTCTAATGCTTCTTTTTTATATATTTTTGTAAAGCTTTTTTCTGCAACAATGTGTTTTCTGTACAACATATTTACCACATTTTTAATGTCTATAATGTTTTTTATGTGAAAATGTATTTTACAAATGTATTTTGTAAAGCTCATTTCTGCTAGGTGTTTTCTGTCCACTGTAAAAAATTGCTGTAATAATGCAGCTGGCTGCCAGTAACTTACTGTAGAAGATAAACACTGAAAATGTTTGATGTTCATTTAACTTTGAACAAACTGTTGCCAGTAAATAACATCAACGTAAAATCTACAGTAAGTTACTGGCAGCTAGTTGCCAGTAATACCCAGTAATACTGTAATTTCTACAGAATTTTTTTTACAGTGTAAAGCTTATTTCTCCTATTTTTGATGTCTATAATGATTTTTTACTTTTTTTTGATAAAGTATATTTTTGTAAAGCTTCTTTCTGCAAAAATGTGTGTGTCTGTAAAGCATATTTAACAATTTTTTATGTCTATAATGTTTTTGTGTGTGTGTGTATGAAATTGTATTTTTGTAAAGCTTTTTTCTGCTAAAATGTGCTTTCTAAAGCATATTTTTAAATTTTTATTTTCTGTGCTAAAGTGTCTTTTATAAAGCTTATTCCTGCTTAAATGTTGTTGTTTTTTTGTAAATCTGCTTTGCAACAATACAAAACTGTGTAAAGCGATATAGAAATAAAACTAAACTGAATTTCGCTCGGTACGTTACAATGCATTTAAAAATAAATATTTATCGTAAAGTACAGTAAAGCACCTACTGTGATAGTACTATATTGCAAAATCTGTCTCTTAGAATTATGTGATGCATTACGCAAAGGAAAAGAAATGCTTTTCTCTCTCTCCACCAGTTTTGGCACGAGTCCATACACTCGCTGTGAGCCGAGCCAAAGCCTCTTTACTGAGGCTGTCAACTCTGTATCAACAACCGGATGTTTACAGCTCAGGCTCTGCATGTTTCCTCACTGGTCCCAGAGAGACTCGTGTACACAGTCGAGAGCCGAGCCCAGACCCCAGTGCACGTCTGGAGCCACGGAGGCAAGATCATTTAACACCATAAATAATGTAGTATGCAAATCTAAGCTTAGCAGAACATGCTTATTAACTGTAAATTAATTAACACCTCACTTTACACTAAATTTAGCTAAAACCATACGCATACAAAGCAGGAACATACATTTGAGGGTTTTTTTTGAAAAATAAATTTTTAACAGTTATTGATATACAATCAATATAAATATTGAATTGTATTTATTAGCAAGTGACTGAATAGTGACTACATTCACACTCCAGTGAAAAAACCCATTACATGGTGAAATGTTTAGGTTTTGATACAATATAAAAGTTGATTCAAGCCCTTTTTAAATGTGTTTTTTTGTTTCTTTCATAGCTTGTCTGAAACCAAAGTTATGACTATGTAAAGTCAGCTGATCGCTGTGATTTTCAGGAATGGAATTTTGAAGAGAGTCAATGAAAATAAAAGCACAACAGTCAAGAATTACACTTTTATCACTTTACTGTGGTAAAAGACTTAGTTTAGTCACTGTACATGTTAAAATACACGTGTTTGTAAAATATAC